>NC_056741.1:434330384-434630384 GCF_019279795.1 Protopterus annectens | reverse complement strand
TGGTTGTCTTTGGAATCTTTGGTAATTTTATTTTCGTAAATAGCTTTGGAGGATTTTATGAGGGATTTCAGCTTCTTACTGAGGCTGGTAAGGGAGTTTTTTGCACCCTGGGATTTTCCTCTTTTCTGCAACAGTTTTTTCCTTTTGTTATAAAGTTTGTTTATGGCAGGGGACCACCAGATTGGCTTCCTTTTTTTGGAGGAGAGCATCTTGGTTCTATTTGGGATGGCACGATTCATGCATGAGTGGATGTGCTCGTACAGTGCCTTAGTGTAGGACTCAGCTCCCATTTAAATGTGTGTCATGAAGTTTGTAACTTCTGACTTGAGTAGCATGAAGTTGGCTTTGGAGAAGTTTTTTATGGAGGTTTCCTTACTGGGGGGTGGGGGTGGGATGTGGATGTTAAGGGTGATTAGCTTATGGTCTGACTTGACCAATGAGGAGGTGACCATAGGTGTGGAGCATCAATTTCCCATGTTGATAATGACCAGGTCTAGGATATTGGAGCCGTTGGTGGGACTATGGATTAGTTGATCCAAGGCATTAGAATTTATGAATTCCAAGAACCGTTGGTCAAAGGTGTTGGTACACGAGTAGTTTTCCTGGTTAATGGCAGGGTGGTTGAAATCACCCAGTATTAGGTTGTTTGGTTGTATATTAATATTTTCCAGTATGTTTAGAAAGGTGTAGTGAGAATCTTGGGGCATGGTGGGGGATCTGTAGCAAGCTACAGTTTGGATTGCAGTCTTACCTAGTGTTAGTTGCTGCACAATAAAGCTGTGTAGCTACAAAACAGCAGTCACTGCACAAGTGAGTGAACCATAATAAATAAGTGGTGTAGTGATCTGAGAACTTCGGCATGTAGAAAAAGATGTTGGCACAATGCGCACTCACATATGCCTTGAAGCTCTGCATACCTGCAATTGGAGCTCAGGTGGAAACCAATGCAAGGTCATATGTCAGAGTGACAACTATTTTTATTTTATAACTGGGAATGAAAATGGGCAGGGCTGGCCTTCTGCACAGGCCAATTAAGTAGTCATCAAAGGAGTCATGCTTGGAGGGGAGCTCTTTCCAAATTTATTAATTTATTTTTTAGATCAGAATACAAATAAAGCAGCGTGTGTCCGTACCGCCTCCAAATGAATACCAAACTTAGAAAGAAACAATTCAGGCTCACGTAGTGTATACCTTGAAAACAGAACTGTCGCTTTCATCCCTGAGATTTTGCTGTCATTACAACATCTTCTTTATTTTAATTAATGGCTTCTGTTTTGTGACTGGATAAAGGTTAACGTGATTGCTTGAAAAGGATATTTAAACTGACTTAGATGTGATAGTATGGTTCTGATGAAGTTCCATAATGTTTTAGGGATGAAAGTGCTCAACCTTTATCTTGATATTTAATAAATTATTATTTTATCACATTCAGTTTTTCCAAATTTTGGAGACATCTTCTGAAGAATTTGTGATCTGACAGTTCTGTTTTCAAGGTATGCACTATGTGAGCCTGAAATGTTTCTATCTTATTTTTAGATCAACAAAATATGTCATTTTTTTACTCCAAAAAAATAAATAAAAATATGGCGCCCTGTTAAAACAAAATGTACCTGCAGTGGACAGGCACCCGGAGAGAAGTGCTCCATTTGACCATTCAAGTCTAGCAACGTCAATTTACACTTTAAAGCTGCGAGGTCATGGAACAGAGACCTTACAACATTCAAATGGTAGGCCTGAAGTCATGGATTCACAAGACTGAGTGTTTGCATCAACATGATGCATTTTTGTTTATATATCATCATAAGCACTTGCCTTCCATGTTTATTGTGCAGTGCTGTTTGGTTAACTTTATGCATTAAAGCCTTGTATACAACTCACTGTTCACAATAATTATCTTTGGATTAATGCTTCTGCTTTATTCCTGCTGAGAGAAGAAGTAGAGGGGCATTATTTCCTATAATTCCAAGAGACTACTGATCACTGCAAAGCCTGATAACATCTTCTTAGAAGCCAGCTTGAAATGGTAATTGATTCCTGACTGTTGTTTATTGGGATGTGTGTGTGTGTGTGTGTGTGTGTGTGTGTGTGTGTGTGTGTGTGTGTGTGTGTGTGTGTGTGTGTGTGTGTGTGTGTGTGTGAGAGAGAGAGAGAGAGACAAGCCTACAGACCCCTGCAACATCAGGGATAAACTGCTGAGTATCAAAACAACTGTGGCCCACTTCTCATCTTGGCATTAGTGCTACTGTTTTGCTTCTGGTGAGGGAAGAAGCAAAAGGACATTGATTCCCAACTGTCTGAAGCTGTGGTGAGACCAGCACTAGTAGTAGCCAGGTAGTAGCCAGTAGGAGACTCACCACTGTTCATCATTTCCTATCAAACCAAAATCTATATTTTCAGTAAGTACTCCTAGATTAGCTACTGTCTATCCTAACTTCAGAGTACTTCCCTAACACTTCCTCTATAAACCTTCAGAGTCTACTACAGTAGTTTCCCCTCCAACCCCTGAGTACTACACAAGCCCCTCTTTTCCACCCTTTGGCAACATGGCTCAGCAGTGTGCTCTCACCCCACCTGTGGGCCAGTCTGATTGCATTAGGTGTTCTAAGACAGTGTAGCAAACTGTCTCATGTTTACTGACTGTTCACCACTTCTACCAGTTAATAGTACAACCTGAGAAAGATGTAAATATTTAAGAAGCATGAAGGTTACTTCTCACATCAGCACACTGTCAGTAAGCATGATACCTCCACAGCAACAAATCAATCACAGCACACTACTAGACCCATAACATATGCTGAGGCTGTAAAGAAAAAATGGCCAGAGCCTCCTAAAACTCACTATAAAATATCTCATCCTCCAGCACAGAAGGCAACACCTACTCCTTTACACTCACACATACTGCAACTCTACAAAACTCATCCAGACGTCATGAGGAACCCAGGTTTAAGCCCATAAGGTCCAATAAATCTGCTTTCATGCAGGAAATGTTTTAGTTATAGTTGAATCTATAGTTAGGCATGCAGACTTCACACTCTCTAGACTGGACAAGAACAGGGTGACTGTAAGCTGCTTGTCCCATTGCCAGGATGTGTGATGTTACAAGGGCCTTTTTGGATTTTACTGGTTTTATTGCTGTTGACCCAGTTTACTGGCTTCCCGGATCCTACTTTCCTTGTGTTACAAGGACCCTAAGAGCCTTAAGTTAGATAAATATGATTATGGCATAGTGCTGGACCATGTGAGAGTGAGTTACCTGTAGTGTTCCACCCAAAAGGACATTCAGGGAGATAAGATGGAACTTAGTATCCATGTGTTAGAGGCAGGAAAGACACTGTTCTTGAGTAGTATCTTGCCTTCACCAAGAATGATGCCTAGATATTAAGACAAGATAACTGGCTAACAATTGGATAACTAGTTGGTGTCATTCTAAGTGGATCCAGTATGTGTCAGCCTGTAATGATATTTTATTTATGTATTCATCCTTTGTTGAACAGTTTAGACCCACTAAGCTAGTGGCCTCTTTCCAGGGGAGACCCAGGGTGGCATTTATACTACTAGGAGAAATTTGGCCAGGGCATCAGGGAACTTCCCCTACTCTTTTCGGTCATGTAGCTGGAAGGCCAGAGATCGGAAGGAAGTCAGATGGAGGAGAGAGAGGAGGATAGCGTTCGTGTGTCATTCGAGATTGGCATTTTAGCTGACATGAAGGAGGATGAAAATTTGAGAACTGCTGTTAAAAATTTTGCTAAAATGAATACAGACAGTGTGGGCAGTGAAATGCTGCACATTCATATTACTGGACTGCAGCAATGCAGTTTGGAAATGATGTATTAAGACAGATAATGGAGAAGGATGAATTAGATGATGTTAGTGAGGTTGTCTGGTCAGGCACTGTAGATGGCAGTTTGTTGGAGGAAGAAGTTTTAAGTGATGGAGATCCAGTACAGAGCATTTATGAAAAATATATTGTAAATTTAAGCCAAAGAAGCAGGTCAGACTTTAAGAAATGGCCATCTCTGAGTAGTTAATGCAGAAATGGTAGCTAAATTACTGTGCAAAGGGATAAGAGTGTTTTGTAGAAACAGAAACCTGTTGTAACAATAGAGACGCAGAACAGAGAATGTTTAGATAGATATTTTGTTTGGGACAATATTATTAGTGTGCTGGGATTTTCCCTAGAGGTCATTAGGGTATTTATACAGATTGCTTATGAATCTTATGCACAAGTGACTTTTGAGAATTATGAAAAAGACAAAAGCTTTGTGCTGTCATTTGAAAAAAAAAACTTTTTGTGCACCCTGGAATTAATCTGTAATACGAGTTTATGAAAAATGTTTAGAAGAAAGTTAAGATTGCACTTTAGAACTGTTGATACTAATGAAAATGAAATGTTTTTTTAAATGAAAATATAAGCTGTGTATGATATCAAGAAATGCTTTGATGAAAGAAAATTGTGGAAAGGAGTTTGGAATATTTTAGTATGTTTGGAGAGTAAGAATAGTCAGATTATGCACTTACCAAGCTGTATTATTATTAGTTGGGAGAAAGGTATTTTAAGGTATTAGGGCCAACCTAAAATGTATTTTCAATGTGGGAAAGAAGATCATTTAATTGGTGAATGTCCCAAAAGATGTTGTTTTCAATATGGGGAGCATGGGCATTCTGTTAAGAACTGTGAACTTTTTTTTGTAGGAAATGTCAGGGTAAAGATAATTTCTTGTTAATTATAAACTGGTTGAGATAGGGGGGAAAGAAAATTAAATTCCGAAGGAAAATGTAGATGTTTTTGAAAGTGAAAAAAAAGGATATTATAGCTGTTTCAGAGGAGGATGGGGTGAATATGGATGAAAGGGAGGGGGAGAAAGAGATGAAAATTATGTGACTACGGAAAAAATGGAAGAAGGAGATACAGAGGAGCATGATGCTAAAAAGAGAAAGAGACTGAGGAAAAGGAAGATAAAACTGTTGCTAAAAAAGTTAAAAAGGCAAATGTTAACATTACGGTTGTATCTTTAAATAGTATTATTATTAGTGAAAAGTGTAGGTTGAATGCTGTTACATGGTTGCATAAGTGTCAATGTGATATATGTGCCTTAGTAGACATTAGAGTGCTAAATGTTAAACAAAGGAGGCAAGCTGAGACTGTTGGGGGAGAGGTTATTTGGAGTTTTGTAGAGGATACTTGTTCTGAGATAGCTGTGATGTTAAAGAAAAAAGGTTATAAATGTGGTAGATGTAATAGTTGGAAGACCTGGGAAATGTCTTATATGTAATTTGAGAAGGAAAGGTAAATTATGGACAGTTGTGGTATTATATGTTTCTATGGCACTTAGGGAAAGACAAACCCTGGGATTCAATAACGCCTACACTAAGTGTATATCGTTGTGAACAAACAATACAGACATAACAAATCTTCTTCCTCTTAATTTTAGTTTTCCTATTGATATTTTTGCAGCTTTAATTATAGACAGGGATTTATAAAGGTTACCACAAAGTGCAGACTACATATAGACTTAGTGTAATCTTTCTGAGTAACTAGAAAGCACAAAAAATGTGATTAGAAATTTCTTGAATACATATCGTGTACACTTAGTGTAGGCTTTATTGAATCTGGCCCAAAGTTTGTTTGGAAAACTAATGACATTTTTGATGCCTAATATAGATATTATTTTGACATGAAATTTTAATTGAAATTGAAAAAAGAGGAAAGGAAAATTAAGAAAGATGTTCAGGAGGGTAGGAAAATGAAGTCAGGTTGCTTACGATTAGGAAAAGGACACAAATGTGCATGTAGGAGAAGTAATATTAACAATGAGACTGTACTTTTTGTTTTCTGAGGAATTCTATGAAATAAGGGCAGAGACCATTGAGGTTTCTTTTTCAGATCATTGTGCTACTGTTTCTGAAATCTATATAAAAGAGTAAAACAATGAGTAAAATGGTCACACAGAAAAAACAATCAGTTAAAAACAAAAAGAAAATCTAGCAAAGCTAGACTTTTCACTGTGTGATTCCTTAAACCTCTTGTATTACAGACGACATGGGATATATGCAAATGACCCCTTAAGGACATCAGGTGTTTCAGCTAAATGGCAATTCTGAATGTCTATGAATTTTTATTTTAAGTCTATTTATGGATAAATTCAGGCCAATAAACCCAAACTCCACAAGCTGTGGACATGCATGCTTCTGCCTTCCTATGGCATCATCAGCACAGCATAAGTAGAATGCTTGGCTAACATTTGGAAACACGGGGTTGTCGTACCCAACTGATGTTCATAAACCTTAGGGTAACTGCAAAATATCCTAACTAACAAACTAAAATAGTAAGTAAAAAGGTCACACAAAAAAAACAATTGGGTAAAAAACAAAATGAAAAAATCTAGCAAAGCTAGACTTTCCACTGTGTGATTCCTTAAACCTTTTGTATTAGAGGCAACATGGGATATATGCCAAACATTCCACTTATGCTGGGCTGATGATGCCATAAGAAAGCAGAAACATGCATGTCCACAACTAGTGGGGTTTGGCTTTATTGGCCTGGATTTGTCCATAAATAGACTTAAAAGAGATATTTTGCAGTCACACTAAGGTTTATGGATATCAGTTGAGTATGACAACCCTGTGTTTCCAAAGGTTAGCCAATCATTTCACTTATGTTGTGCTGATGATGCCATAAGAAGGCAGAAACATGCATGCCCACAACTAGTGGGGTTTGGCTTTATTGGCCTGAATTTGCCCCTAAATAGACTTAAAAGAAAAAGTCATGGACATTCAGAATTGCCATTTAGCTGAAACAACTGATGTTCTTAAGGGATAATTTGCATATATCCCACATCACCTCTAATACAAGAGGTTTAAGGAATAACACAGTGGAAAGTCTAGCTTTGCTAGATTTTTCTTTTTACACATACAAAAATCAGCTGATGGACCCAGAAAAGACAGCAAGGCTTTGTAGATGAACCCGTCTTTAATTCACAAAGAATAAGGACATAAGTGCTTTCATAGTATCACTACTTCATCAGATGTAAATCACATTAACAGAACCCCTCCTTAAATACCATTAGAATAAGTCACATGTATCACATTATTTGTAAATTAAAGAGATAAGTACTATAAGCAACAACACTTATACAAACATGAAAGACTGTTGAAAAACATTATTTCATACCACAATTAATACATCAATATCTAAAATAATTCATTAAAACCATAACATTTATAAAAAACACACATAGAAACTTGTGCAAAAAGCACTTTAAAGCACTAATACATAACATACTACCTAAAACAATTCATTTTCTCTTAAGGGCTCTAGCCTTAAGTTTAGGTCTCAGCGGAACTCTTGTCATTCAGGCCATGCCCAAAATCCCCTCTCATCCTGATTATCCATTTCGACTCCAACTGCTCTGTTTGATTCCTAATATCTCCCTTTCTATTACTTTCTATAACTTTTCCAATTACTAAAAATGTAAAATAATGTGTTATATCAGTCTCAGAGACATGCTTAGAGGGAGCACTCACTGTGTCATTCTTACCTATATGGTAATAATGTTCCCTAATTCTGTCCTTTAATGCTCTAGCCGTCTTACCAATGTAAAATGTTTTACATGTGATACAGTGTGCCAGATAGACAACATGGAAAGTATTGCATGAGGCTTGGACACTGAACCTGTAAATTCTACCCTGATCTGGGTGACTAAACACCCCACTACTATCTATATATTTACAAACTTGACAATGTCCACACTCTGAGGTACACCCCCCATATACACTTGATATACTATTATGGAGGTCATTGATTCTGTTACAGCATATGAATGCAGACTGTGTCGTATCAAGCAGAAAAAATTATGCAGAGATAGAGCAGATTTTGCGCAAGGCAATGTCTTCATGTGGCTGAGAACTGTGCAAGATGATGTTAATACTGTTCCTGTCACTAGGAATCAATCTGCACCACTGAGCAGAAATGCTGCTCCTCATGTGAGTGAGGTCTGTGATACAGGCAGTGAAGTATCGTTGCAGCCGGCAAGTGTTGAATCAGCTGATATGCCAACTGTATCTGCAGGAGCGAGGAGGCGTACTTTCCAGGTCACAGCGCAGGTGTATCAGTCTGATGCTCCCGGTAATGTTTCCGGGAGTGTGGGGAAAATCATTATAGGTTCAGTGTCAGCATCCATGAATTCAACTCATACTACAGGCCCTTATTTACAGGGGCAGTGGAAGTTTCCCTTACCCATCAAGATGGTGGTGAGGGACACAGACAGGTCTCGTTCTCGGGGAAGAGCGAGAATGAAGAGGAAACCAGAAAACGAGGCTATGGGTACACCAACCATCAAGAAGTTCCTGAACAAGGTATAAACAAACTTATTTGGAACTTGTCCAGTCATGTATTAACTGCTGCCGAAATCAGAGTATTATCTAAAGGATTAACGTTTATACCTTCTCAGAAGCAAGACTTCACAGATGCAATTGTTGACTTTAAATTGTTTATCAGAAATATTTTATTGAAAATGTTTTGAAAATACTGAAAATAGTGAAAGTTATAACGGTAGGAGATTGTTTAGTAAGCCTCGCACGTTTATACCTAACCCTCATCCTTTAGTTACAGCTTTTGAGAAATTGTGTTTGGATGATTTTTATAGAATGTATAGCTCTGGTAATAATAGAACATATGGTAAGTCTAATATGTCTAAGGACGAATTTCAAGCTTTAAATGGCTTACAAAATAATTATCTTTTAACTATGAGACCCGCTGATAAGGGTGGGCCCATAGTAATTTTTGATACTGAGGTATACAAAAAAGCGATGGAAGGTATGTTGAATGACGAAAGTTTTTATACAAGAATTACTGTTGCACAAGTTGATGCCATGATTAAAGAAGTTAATAGCACATTTTTAATGCTCTTAGATGGTTGTATTATTGACAGAGAGCTGTATAATTATCTGGTAGTGAGTGAAGCATTGATACCTGTCATTCAGGGCCTGCCCAAAATACACAAAGATCCCTCAAATCCACCATTTCGACCCATAGTAGCAGGGAGGAACTGGTGTACAGAGCCAGCCTCCATTTATGTGGAGAAGCAGTTAAGGACAGTATTGAATACATGTCCTAATATCTTACATGACACGCAACATTTTTAAATGATTTGTATTCCTTTTTTGATGTTGTATGGAAAAAGGCCAATGCTGTATTTAGTGACACTCAATGTCACTTCTTTATTCAGTGTCATCCCAAATGAGGAGGGATTATCCAGTACTAAGCAATTTTTGTTGCAACACACAGACTATGGCAGTATTAAAATAAGATTAATATGTAAATTATTGGAATGCATTTTGAATAATAATGTCTTTTTATTTAATGGGCATTATTATTGGCAAAGACATGGCATAGCTATGGGCACATTATGTGCCAATAGCTATGCCAATGTCGTGATGAATGTCTGGGAACAAAGGTTTATATGTGAGGGACCGTTTAAAGCTCAGGTCGTAGTCTACCATAGGTTTGTGGATGACCTCTTCCTCATTTGGGATGGTACTGAATCCATGTTGCATGATTTTATTATTTATTTGAATAAGACCACATCTTACTTGAGGTTTACATGTAATATATCTACTTCTTTTGTGGATTTTTTGGATGTTAGAGTAATCTGTGCCATTGATGGACATATTTATACAGAATTACATAAGAAGCCATGTCACTGTAATCATCTTTTGTATAAAAAAGTATGCATCCACCACATGTCTTCAGAAATGTTATCAGGAGTCAGACTTTCAGGGCTTCTAGACTGAGTGTGAGAGAATCTGACTTTAAAACACAGACTGGGCTACTAAAAGATGCACTAGTATCAAGGGGATATAAACATCATGAGATTAATGAAAATATTGAACAAGTAGTTAGGCTAAGAGATACTAGAGCCAGGCCTTATTTTGGAGAGAAGTATGAGAAGAAAACTGAAAAAGAATTGGGTAGGAACAGTGGACTGAAAGTCCGTCTGTCCTACTCCAGAGATCTCAGACTTTACAAGAAAGTTATAGAGAAACATTGGAGAGTTTTGACTACAGATAGTGATATCATGGATATAGTTGATGTAAGACCATCATTTGTTTATAAAAATATGTGTTCACTTAAGAGACGGTTATGCTACCCCAAACAGAAACAGTCAAGTGTATATGGGGGGTGACCTCAGAGTGTGGACATTGTCAAGTTTGTAAATATATAGATAGTAGTGGGGTGTTTAGTCACCCAGATCAGGGTAGAATTTATAGGTTCAGTGTCCAAGCCTCATGCAATACTTTCCATGTTGTCTATCTGGCACACTGTAGCACATGTAAAACATTTTACATTGGTAAGATGGCTAGAGCATTAAAGGACAGAATTAGGGAACATTATTACCATATAGGTAAGAATGACACAGTGAGTGCTCCCTCTAATCTAAATTATTTTAAATTTTTAGTAATTGGAAAAGTTATAGAAAGTAATAGAAAGGGAGATATTAGGAATCAAACAGAGCAGTTGGAGTCGAAATGGATAATCAGGATGAAAGGGGATTTTTGGCATGGCCTGAATGACAAGTGTTCCGCTGAGACCTACACTTAAGGCTAGAGCCCTTAAGAGGAAATGAATTGTTTTAGGTAGTATGTGATGTATTAGTGCTTTAAAGTGCTTTTTGCCCATGTTTTTATGTGTGTTTTTATAAATGTTATGGTTTTAATTAATTATTTAGATATTGATGTATTAATTGTGGTATGAAATAATGTTTTTCAACAGTCTTTCATGTTTGTATAAGTGTTGTTGCTTATAGTACTTATCTCTTTAATTTACAAATGATGTGATACATGTGACTTATTCTAATGGTATTTAAGGAGGGGTTCTGTTAACGTGATTTACATCTGATGAAGTAGTGATACTACGAAAGTGCTTATGTCCTTATTCTTTGTGAATTAAAGACGGGTTCATCTACAAGCCTTGCTGTAGTTTCTGGGTCCATCAGCTGTTTTTTGTATGTGTTGAACATTTGTTTGGAAGGACCTTGGTGCTCATTGTGGTTGGTGGCCATTTTTATTTGTTTGTTACAAAGATTTTTCTTTTTGTTTTTTAACCGAGTTGTTTTTCTGTGTAACCTTTTTACTCATTGTTTTAGTTTGTTAGTTGGGATATTTTGCAGTCACCCTAAGGTTTATGGATATCAGTTGGTACAACAACCCTGTGTTTCCAAATGTTAGTCAAACATTCTACTTATGCTGTACTGATGATGCTGTAAGAAGGCAGAAACATACATATCCCCAGCTAGTGTGGTTTGGCTTTATTGGCCTCAATGTGTCCATAAACTGACTTAAAAGAAACACTCATGGACATTCAGAATTGCCATTTAGCTGACACCTGATGTCCTTAAGGGGTAATTTGCATATATCTCATGTTGTCTCTAATACAAGAGGTTTAAAGACTCACACAATGGGAAGTCTAGCTTTGCTAGATTTTTGTTTTTGCTCTATATAAAAGAGGAAAAGGGAATAAAAGGTTGTTTGTTGAAGTTGACAAGGAAAGATGGTCTCAGGAGAAGATGAAAGGTTTTGGGGATGATCGTGTCACTATGTTTTCTTTTTGCTACAGTGTGGCTGAATGGTGGGTTAGTTTTAAATTGAAATATAGAATAGAGCCTATAGATGCAGAAAAAAGTTTTGGAAAATTAAAAAGAGAGAGAGATAAAAACTGTTAGATAAGTATAGTGAAATGTTAGGAGGTAAGGACTGTAGAAGGGATACAGAAAATGAACTGTATCGGGAGAATGATAAAAAGACTGAAGCAATTATTTATAAGCGATTATATAAGTTGCAAGGGAAAAGTGAGAAGGTTTTCCCATCTAGGGAAAATGTAGCATAATGAGGGCAAATATGAGTCAATTAAAAATGAAGGGGGTGAAACTGTGTACAAAATGGATGACATCATGGGTGTAGTATTAGGGTATCTGCAGGATTTGTATAGTAAAAGGGAGGTGAAGGAAAGGATGATTTGGAACGTTAGGTAAGTAACAGAAGGAGGTACAAGAGTGTTAAGTGAACAAATGAGAACCGATGAATTAAACAAGGCTTTGAAAACTATAAATAGGATGATTGCTCCTGGACCAGATGGTATAGGGTATGAGTTTTATGTAGAAATGGAGGAACAAAGGTATCTTTTTATTGTGGTTATGAAAAAGTGGTTAGATTATCAGGTTAGAAATTAGAGAATTTGTGAAGGAATTATGAACTTTACTTATAAGAAATGAGAAAAAGAGGAAATTCGAAACTGAAGACTTTTGGCATTAAATATTGCACATTATACAACTTTTATGAGAATCATTCAGTGAAGGCTAAGTATTTTTAGTTATATATTTATTTATTGGCGTTTTGTTACAGGGAAAGTCAGACTGGGTAGGAGCTCATTTTCAGTGGAGACCGGGGGAGAAAAGCTTCAAAGTACTACAAAACCTTTTAAGAACAATAATTTTACAGCCTTTAAAAATAATAAAAACAACAACTACAGTTTAAATAATTATATCAAATTAGATATAATATAAAAACATTGATTTAAAATAGATAAAACTTGTATGACAATTTAATAGTTAGAGAAATTTTAAACAGTTTATAGAGAAATTGAAGTAAGTTAGTATAATACAAACAGAAACTGCAATATAAATCATAAAGTGAGAGAAAAGCAGTCTTATGGAATATTTAGAGAGAAATCCAGGGGAGAGAAATTGATAGAAGTAATGACGTGAGTGAAAAGGGGCAGCCACAGTGGTGCAGTGGTTAGCGTTGCCACCTCACAGCAAGAGGTTCTCCAGTTCGATCCTCAGTGGAGTGCCTTCTGTGCGGAGTCTGCATGTCCTCCCTGTGGTCGCGTGAGTTTCCTCCGGGTGCTCTGGTTTCCTCCCAAAGACATGCTGTAGGTGGATTGGACACTCTAAATTGGCCATAGGCATGAGTGCATGTGTGTGTGTGTGTGCTTTCTGTGGAAGGTTTTGTACCGGGCTGGCAACTCTACACCGTAAAAAACTGCACTGCCAATCATGAACAGACATGTGATCCGCTGTGGCAACCCCTAACCAGGAAAAAGCCAAAAGAAGAAGAAGAATGAAGTGAGTGAAAAAGGAAGAGTAAGGAGATATAAGGTGTGAATAAGTATTTGTTCATATTTTGGGATATAGCTTCGCATGGTGTTGAGGAAGAAGAGAGACAGATTTTGGCTAGGAAGCCTTTCAGAATGAGTTTGAATGATAGCAGGGAGGTTATTGACCTGATGGATAGAAATAAGAAGTTCCAGGCCTTAGCAGCATGGTACAGGTACAGACAATGCCCAGTAGATCTGATAGCTTTATGGACAGACAGGAGTTTTTGGTCACTGATCGTAATGACCAAATGGGAACATAGTTGTGTAGAATGTTATTTAGTGTAAGACAACCAGATTTATTCTGGATAATTTTATAGGTAGTAAAAAGCTGTGTATGTTAGTCGATGGGGTAATTCTAACCAATTTAGGCTTTCTAGTGTTATACACCAGTGGGTTTTTGAAAAGGGTATTTGCTACAGATTTCACAACTTTGTTATAGCATTGTTCAACTTTTGAATTTTGTAATGCCTGAAGGTTAGTAAGGATAGCAGCACCATAAAGAAGTGTGGGGAGGAGATAAGTAGTGGCAAGTGGAGTTTTAGTTGTGTAGTTGAGAACGTTTTTGGCCCTATAAAGCATCTCTAGTTTTTGATGAGTTTTTCTTATGCAATTTTGTATACGCAGGTACAATGTAAGATTATCATCCACTATCACCCAAATAATTTCCTATGAGAAGTGACTTCAGTGGTTACATTATCAAGAGAGAGGACTTTAAATTTTGTTTTTTTTTTTCAAGTAAAGGGATGAATGAGATTATTGGGCAAGGTGTGTATGGGATAGAAAGCAAAAGTGTTAAGGATTTATTATTAATTGTTAAAGAGGTGGTTAATGACATTAATTTAGGTAGAGAAAGAAGGATTGCTGTACATGATGTAGATAAGGACAATGATATTATTGATTATGGCAAAATGTTTTAAATATTAACTCATCAACACCTACATGGTGTGGAACGTCACACTTCTAGCAGCCTACACACATCTTGCATTCCAGAACATTTTCTGAAAAATAAACTTTAAAAGCACAAGATAAATTAATGTAAATATTTTGTGAACAATAAAAGTTATTAAAATTGTAAAAACAGCAATGTAAGATGTATTCTTTTTATAGTGATAATAGTCAGTGCATTCATAGTATTTTCCATAAATACTGAATATATATTATATTATGATGTCTGTGGCCACGGTGGTGCAGCAGTTAGTACTGTTGCCTCACAGCGAGAGGTTCTCCGATTTGATTCTTAGCTGGAGTGCCTATTGTGCAGAGTCTGCATGTCCTCCCTATGGTCAAATGAGTTTTAAAGACATGCAGGCAGGTGTGTGTGTGTGTGTGTGTGTGTGTGTGTGTGTGTGTGTGTGTGTGTGTGTGTGCGTGTGCGCGTGTGCGCGTGGTGTGTGTGTGTGTGTGTGTGTGTGTGTGTGTGTGTGTGTGTGTGTGTGTGTGTGTGTGTGTGTGTGTGTGTGTGTGTGTGTGTGTGTGTGTGCGCGTGTGTGCGTGTGTGCGTGTGTGCGTGTGTGCGTGTGTGTGTGTGTGTGTGTACTTTCTGTGAAGGTTGGGAGCCTGGCTGGCAACTCGACACAGTAAAAGCTCCACTGCCAATCTGCGGACCGGTGATCCTCTGTGATGACCCCTAACCGGGAAAAGCTGAAAGACATTGCTTTACTGAAATATATTATAACGCACACAAACACCAAGTTGTATTTTATATAGACTTTCACAAACAAATTTTCATATCTTGAAAACTATACAGCCTAGACATATTCTGTTTAAACATTTTTTAACTAAACATAAGCTTTCACATGACAGCAAGAAATTACTCTATAAGTGCATATTTATTGATATATTTGCAGAAATATGAAGACATATGCATAGTTGTATAATTAGCAAAACAAATAACAATGGATATCGCTCAAGATGTGCAACCTACAGTGCAAATATCTAAGACAGGTTTCTTCAACATCTAAGGTTTCACTTAATGTCATGCAACAGTTTGTAAGTCGCTTGTTTTTTGAAGCATTAAGTACATATGGAGAGATTGCTTATTTTCATAATTACTAGCAAACAGCTGGCAATATTTCCAGTATAATGTCATATAAACTAGCACTGACACAGAATTATCCTGTCTCCCATATTGGGGTTTCACACCATAAACTTCAATAACATGTAGGTCTGTCAGTTATGAAAATCTGAACATAAATTAGAAAATATGAATAATAAGTGGCAAATAAAGATTAATTTCTCCACTGCAGGACATCCTAGACTAACAAGCTTAGTGTTATTTTGTTAATAACCCCTTTCTAATGCTGCCTATTATTAGCTGGTATGTCACTAAGCTATAAGAATCCAAACCCAAAAATGTTTTGGACACCATGAGGTGATATGGGTGAGAACTGGAAGTATACAAAAAAGGCATTTTAGGACTGAGTGAGTTAAAAAGTTATGACACAGGGAAAGGATTATGAATGTGATAAGTTCTGTTTATAAATTTTCTTTTGTGAAATTTGATGTGAATGGCAGTTTAGTAAGGTCATAAAAATGTGGTAAAACGAGATTGTCCATTAAAAGAAAACCACAGCTTATAACTAAAACAAAATCTATTTTTTCACTCTATCTCTGTTTTCTGAATTATTTTTAACATCTCAAAATCACCCTTAGTGCTTCTTATAGAAACTTAATATGTTTTCTGCAACATGGCTATCAATAGGGCTTGACATATCAATGTGATCTTATTTTTCTACAAGCCTTTCTCTTTTCCATAATCTGTTTCAAGTCTGCTTTATATCAGTCACACTAGACATAAGGAAGAAGTGGTGTATTCCCATTCCATTGATACATAATGGGAATAGTGTCAGTCACTGTCATCTTACATACTGGCTGTAACAGGACTGCTGCTTTTATTTCTTGAATGGCCCTCATTTGTGTGTGTCTTAGGGCTTGTTTTATAGTGTACTAAGAAGTTATACAGCTACAACCAAAACAGCTGCTAAATTGCATGCCTTTGTTCAAGGTATCTTTTTGTAGCCAAGATGATTTGACAGCCCCTCTCCCACATTTTTGTAAATGTATTTATACTTTGCAAGAATTACAATAAAAAATAATCTGACATTTCTCTAAATACCACAGACATCTTTGATACTACATTCAAGTCATCTTAAAATATAAAATAGTATAAACAACAAACATTTAAAGTTCAAAGCTTAGCATTTCAATACTGTAATGCTGCTTATGTAAATTTATCAAAAAGAGGTGACAACTGCATTTGAACAATTGATTCATTTAATTGCTCTGTTTTGTTCTGAAAGGCATGGCTACATTAGAAGCAGTTGTGAGAAAGTGTAAGTTATTTTCCTCTCTGCAATAAAGACAATGGAAAACAGTTTCACACTTCTCTGTCTTCTTTACAGCAGCCTGAGCTCCTGACTACAGATTTCTCTGTGTCTGTGGTATGTCATGCAAGTGCAGACAAATTCCTCTGCAACTCATGTGAGAAGTTAAGCTTAAAAAAGCGGGTGGTCTTTCCCTTCCTTTGATACCAAAGTGAGGAAATGAAAGTTTTATAACTTGCAGGCAGGCTTCAGGTACCTACACAGTACTGGAATCATAATGTAGGGAGAAAATGAACATAAGACTTGAGATAAACTGTAGAAGAAGGTAAACTAGCCTAGGAATCGGATGCAGCTGCTTACTTTTTAATTTAATTGTTGCTACCTCTAAAATGTAATTTAATTTTAGTCACCTCTTTTATATATGTGCTATTCCTTGGGTTGACGACTAATTACTACCCTTTGTGTTTATTTGTACCACTTAGACTCAAGGAATCTGCTTACCATTGTGTCTGACCGATCTAGTTTAAACCGGAGTTTTTCCCTTATCACGTTAACTATAGATGCGGCGTTCTATTACTATTTTCAGTGTATAACTTCGCAAATCTCTAAGGCGATTTGACACCCCCAAAATGTTTTTAATCTTTATGTACACTTGTATTTCGCTAGTGTAGCGACCTGAAATTAACTTGAGTCCTTTCCTGTATCCACTTGATATAGGAGTTGCGTGTTACTATCGCGCTTTAGTGTATGACTTCGCCCAGCTCAATGGCGTACATGGCACTCACTAGTAGGGTTTAATTGAAGTTCTGTAATACTTTTTCCTCCCTTTCTTCCCTTAAATCTCCCATATTATACGACAATTGTAGAAAACGACAGGAATTGGATTCCAAGAGATCTTTGAGACTACAATTTACACGGCTACACTGAGATGCCTCTGTAGCTCACATGTTTAGAAATTGGTGTAAGTTCTAACTCTATAAACTAATCATGAAGCTATTATACAAACCAGTCGCCTCTGTTAAAAGCCCTACTGTTATCCTGAGACCTTAAATATCGGCAGATTGATTGTTACTACCAGTTGCATATATTATTCATGCTATATTTCGTGATATAACGGCTTTATCACTGTTTATATACTATCGCTTCTAACCAGACTGCTGAAAGAGATCCTCACATTATTACTTTTAGCTTATTTCTGGTCCCATGTTTAACCTGAAATGTATATCACTTAGTTAAATGGCTCTGTTTGTAGCTTCATTCTACAGTATTGAAATGTATATCATTTAGTTAAAAGGCTCTGTCTGTAGCTTAATCCTAATAGTTTCATTGTCTGTATTCTAATGTATTTTTCAAGAATAGCTGATGTGTTATACATAGTGAAATTATTTGTGCAAACAGGTGAATGCCCTGCACTTTGCTGTGTTAGATAGTCAAGCTATTTTATGTATTTAGGAGACTGCTCTGGGCTTTTAACCTATACTATGTTGTCCTTTTTAACCTGATTGCTGATGTTTATTATTAGTTTCTAGTTCTTTTGTTCTACAACTTGATGTTGAGTACTCCTGGTGCTTAAGAACTACTTTTGTCCTAAGTTATTTATTCTGTTAAAACTGTACTACTATTGATAAGACTCTTCTGTTTCACCTATTGTCAATTTTTAACCTTCTTGGCTTTGTTTTTTTTTATTTCTTTCTCCAGCTCTGCAAAGCTTCTATTCTCACCTTTCCACATTTGTTGTGCCCTTCTGGACTTCAAGACCAGCTCAACCCACCTACCTAAACCTGCCTGAGTATTTTCTGACCTGGGTAATCCAATTGCCCTTGGACTAAAAGCCACAGCAACTATTATTGTATGTTACAAACAGATCCTTGTTCGTTTTAATTACTTCATCTAAATATCTAAGCTCTGCTCCTCCTAGGTGCACTAATTCTCCTGCCATATCTGCCAGCAGCCATACTCCCCCCTGTTTTTACTATCTTTGTTCTCTACTGTTTGCCTCTAACTACTGTAGCTCCTCTTCTGCTTTGTTACACCCCTCTATCCTCTTTTACTACTTTACTTTACCTTTATATCCCACTGATTCCATCTCTATATAGCTCTTACAGACTTTGGCCACTAGATGGAAGTCTTCACCCACCTGTAATCTCACTTCATTGGTTACCCTACCACTTACTCTAAAGCTTTCTCGCTTGCTGCACTCTTCTCTATCTTCTTTTGGCAACGTCTTCTTAACCCTGCTACCCATCTCCTTCCTAGTTCTTATACATCTCTTTACCTAGTCCTCCCCTCTACCTCTACTCCTCTCAGGCGTCCCCTTACTCTCCCAGGTTTTCCCCTCTCTATCTACGTCCTCCTTCCACAGACTCTCACCTTGACTTCTCTGTTACAGTCTCCTGTGCTTATCTTCCTCCTTACTGATTGTTTCTTCTCACTGCTCCCCTTACTTGGGTCTGCCCTGCTCCGTTCGCCCTGCGGGCTCACACCGCTCCCCTACCCTACCCCCAATTCCCACCCACCCCCACTACTCCAAAACTTATACTTCACTAATCACTCCCCTCTTACTTCCCAACCAATCACAAAACCCCATAACACTAGACCACTCCCTTATCACTTTCTGACATAATTAATACTAATTATCACTCACCTGAACTACACCTTTATTACCTATGCTAATCCATCCTCTGCTCTAACTACCTCCCTTTCCAATTCCTTCTCAACCTCCATTAATTCTCTAACCTTATTCTCTTAACCCTCCTCATCCTCTGCTAACATCCTCTCCTATTTTTCTACCCCATCTACTCACACTACCTACTTTCATCTAATAACTACTCTCTACCATGGCTATAACACAAAGAACTATTTTCACATATATGCTACTCTTAACTTGTATAATAGCCTCTCTAACCATACCTTATTACCTCACCTTCATTGAAAACCTTACTATTTTTAAACAAAACCATAATTTCCAACAAACTCTATCATCTACTTGTATTGGCACCCTTACTCATTGTAACATAACCTCTACCTCTAACTACATACCCCCAAAATATCACAGAGCAACACATGTAACATACCTCACTTCCAAAAAAAGTTTCAATAACTTCAATAAAATTTTTTAAATTCAACTACTTCACCAATGTCACCTCCTCTCAGATGGTGATATTCATCCAAACCCAGGCCCCAATTATAATAATACCAATAGCCTAGATAATATAAATTTACCTATGCACTCCACATTATCTAAAACACCTAATTCCCTCCTAATAGCTCATCTAAATATTATAAGTATCTACAATAAAATCTCACATTTACATGCACTCCTAGACCTGCACTCTTTTGACATCTTATGTCTCACAGAAATATGGCTAAAACCTTCTACCCTAGACCAGGAAATTACCCCTCCAGGTTACAACATCCTTAGACATGACCGCATAACCAAAAAAGGTGGAGGAGTTGCTATTATCTATAAAGCTAATCTCCAGATCTCCCTATTTAACGAGATCCCATTACTTGACACCAAATCCAAAATATTATCAACCAAACTCCAAAAAAACAACTCAAAATCTATCTACCTTATTTGTATGTATCTTCCCCCTGGAAACAATACTAATACTCTTGAAAACCTACTTAATTACCTATCAACCCAACTACCCCAAGAGACCATTGTACTGGGTGATTTCAACATAGACTGGCTCACCTGTAATTCCCTGACCCCAACTAACCACTTAAATCTTTATGGCTTCTCTCAATTAATAACTACTCCTACTAGAATTCACAAACCTAACAGGAAAGAATCTACCCTTGATTGGATCCTTATCAATAGCCACCCTAACAACTATACTCCAGGAACCCTTCCTGATAATATCAGTGACCATATGCTCACTTACATTATCAGACAAAAAGTTCACATTCCAACTACTCATAATCTCATAACTTCACGCTCAAAAAAATTCTTTAATCCTGACAGTTTTCTAAAAGAACTAAAAGCATGTGATTGGTCACCACTAACTTATCTTGAACTTAATGAGGCTGTAACCTACTTCAATACTAACTTTCTTCAAATACTAAATCACCACTCACCATACCGCTCCATTAGAATAAGAACCAAATCTGCCCCTTGGCTAACTAAACAAACTAGGCAAAAAATGCTCCTTAGAAACAAAATATGGGCTAAATGGAGAACTACCAAATGCCCATCTGACCACTTCCTCTTTAAACAATTAAGAAATGCTACCAAGAGAGATACCCTTAGGGATAAAAAAGACTTCTACCTAAACCTCCAACAAACTACACAACAAACGCCAATAAAATTTTGGTCAGGAATCAATAAACTTCTTCAGCCAGGAAACACTACTACTCCCACCCCAGCAGGTTTCAACCAAAATAATTCCAACCTGATCCCTGATGCCTTTAATAACTACTTTACAGAAGCCATTCAATCCCTAGCCAACTCATTACCACCTTTACCTGCTTCTCCATCGAATACCTCTAATACTCTTTCCCCAACCTTTCATATGCACCCTGTTCCAGCATCTCTTATTTACAAGCTACTAACTAAACTAAAACCTTGCACCCCATCCGCTGACCGTTTCCCATCTGAATACCTACAAATTGCCGCACAAGCCATTGACTACCCCATATCTATCCTCATTAACAGAACCATCTCTGAAGGCAAAATCCCTACCATATGGAAAGTATCCCACATTATCCCTCTACATAAAGGTGGAACTTCAATTGACCTCACTAACTACCGACCTATTGCTTTACTCTCCCCATTAGCTAAGATAATGGAAAAATGTATTCACAAACAACTACACAGCCACCTTCTACAAAATAACCTACTAGCCAACTGCCAACATGGCTTTAGACCATTCCATAGTACTACTACTGCTCTTCTCTCCTTCACTGACACTATAAACAAAAACCGCAATAATAACTCCTTTTCCTCTGCACTATTTATAGACCTGTCAAAAGCCTTTGATATGGTTAATCATACCCTACTTCTTGAAGAACGAAAGTACGATTCTCTCGATCTACAAGCATTACAATGATTCAGATGTTATCTTCAAAATAGACAGCAAGCTGTACTCTGGGATAACAATTTGTCTTCCTTACTTCCTGTAAATATTGGAGTCCCTCAAGGCTCTATCTTAGGTCCACTTCTTTTTTTCCATATTTATTAACGACCTCCACTTGAACATACCCCATGCCACTTGCATTCAATATGCAGATGACTCTACCTTAATCTGTACTTCCAACAACATAGCCTCCCTCCAGTCCTTAACCCAAACTGTATTCCAAAAAGTAGAAAACTGGTTCATCCAACATCGCCTTCTCCTTAATCCTAAAAAATCAAAACTACTGCTTTTTACGCCAACTCATAAGTCACCCACTCCATTCTTCTCTATAACCTCTAATAATGCTACTAGCATAGCACCAGATACTACCACCCACCTACTAGGTGTCACAATCGACAATCATCTTAACTATGACGGCCATATTAACTCCACCATAAAGTCTGTCAACAAAAAACTTGGTACCCTCTACAGAATTAAACCCTTCCTTATCCCCTCAGCCAGGAAAATGATCGGACAAACCCACCTCATTTATACCCTTTTCTATGCCTCTGCTATATATACTAACCTTTCTAAAAACAACATCTCTAAACTTTCTACCTGCTATAATAGTATAGCTAGATTCATCACATGCTCTCCCTTTAAAACCCACCACTGCCTTAACCTTAGACAACTAGGATGGTTAGAAATACAGAACCATATACTCTGTCAACAGTTACTTATCACACAAAAGATCCTACACCACCCCAATGATACCCCCATCCTCTCTAATCTGATCTCTCCATATAAAAATCTGGCTACACTACATTCTGCAAATAAACTCCTTGTCTCCTCAATTAAATCTAACAACAAAGCTGGTGATTCACTTTTCTCAAACACTATAGGGAAAAACTGGAATCAGCTCCCTCCTGAACTATCTACCCTAGCATCTGCATCTCAATTCAAAAAACACATAAAATAACATCTAAAAACTAAGTGGCTTTGTCCTTGTGCAAACCCAGACTGAAACTTTTATTTCACTCCTGTTCTTACCCTCCCCCCCAACTCTTTGCCTCCAAAACTAGTTACTTCTCTTCTTGCTTTAATCTTAGTAATATGATAAAATTTAAGAACTTTAATCTTTCTACACATACCCTAATTCTATCTAATGCATTTGTTTATTTATATTTAGTTTAACTTTTACCTGAATGTTTATAGTCAATATTTTTTAATGCCATTTTACTTCTCTCCTTTTACCAATGTTACCATAGTACTGTTACCTTATATGACTTTATTACACTTGTTTCCTTTTTTTTTTACTTTGTTATTGCTTATGATTGGAGCTTTTCTCCCCGGGCCTCTACTGAAAATGGACATGTATCCAGTTAGACTATCCCAGTCAACAAATGTAAAATAAAAAAATAAAAATAAAGTATTCCTTTAAATGGTATCTTGTTTGCAATTTTGATAAGTGCTGTATTGAGCAATGCTTGTGTTAGAATGAAGGAATAAAGTTTTAGGATGCATACATATGTGGAGATTCCTTTTTATATGCCTTATGCAGATGAGTTGATAGTTACTGCAAAAGGAAAAGAGCAGACAAGATCAGGTATTAAAGAGATTGAGTAATTTTTTTAATAACGTGAGGTTGACATTGAATAAGAATATGTGTAAGAGTTTTGGGGAGGTGGTAAAAGTGGCAGAAATATATTTTCTAAAACCAGTTTTAATTTATCAAGAACTGCATTTGGTAGTCAGCAAGTAATGAGAAAGCAATGGTAATGTTTGCTATTGGAGCTTGAGAGTATTATTAATATGTGGAAGACATTTAATTTATCTTTCTTTATAAAGGTGCATTTAATTAATTTTGTATGTTTGGGGAAATTAGGATATTTAGGGGGCATTTATAGTTTTCCTAAGGATTTTGGAACTTTTTGGATTTATTTGGGGTTCTAGACTTAATAGAAATGAAAGGGCATATTATATAGTGAATATAAAAATTATATATTAGAGTTGAAGAATCCTCTTGTGTTTTTGACATCATTGCATGTACATTGAATTTGTAATAACATTAATGGAGAGGAGGAGGACTATGTGAGAAAAGTCTAAAAGAATGTGGGAATTGACTCACAAAAGAAAATAATTTGAGAATGTTAATGATAAAGAATATTATACAGTTGTTAAAAGATAGGATTTAAAGTGGGATGACAAAATGATTGAAAGAGATGGTATGAAGGGATTAGGAAGATTTATTATATTAAAGAATGGAGAGAAAGGGTGATGAGATTTAAAAAGCTATTAGAAGAAAGCAAAATAAATTTAATAATATATTAGAAGTATTTTTTTGTGGAGGCTGATGTAAAATTATTATTAGTTAAAGGTAGGCAGGAAGAAAACAGATTGTGTAGGGTGTACAATGCAGAAGAAACAATGGAACGTGTGTTTATTAAATGTGTGAGAATTAAACATATTTGGGATTTATGTTATAATGAATTTCATAAAGTATTTTTAAGGAGACTGATATACAAGTGATTGTGTATGGGTATTTTGAAGATCTGATGGGGGATGAAGATATATTAGATAAATTATCAATTTGTATAGTGTGGAATATTTGGAATATGAGATGTAAGGAACTTTTGTGTAATCAGATATGGGATTGTAGCATTCTTATGAATAAAATTAAGACGTGGATATGAAATGAAGGGTTGGCTGAGTAATGTGGATATTATATGTTTAGGATAACTACTGAATGTTATTTGATTTGCTTGTATTGAATATTTTGAAACTGTAAAGTATTTACCTTTTTTCTGAAATGAAATTGGATGTGTAAATATAATGAAAATGTAACAAAGACCCTACTCTTTTTGATAGGTGCTATGGGATCTTTTACATCTACCTCAGCTACAACCAACTCAAGCAGATGGGGCCTCAGTTTAACATCTTATCCAGAGGAAGACATACTGGGGAGTGCTGCCCCCCCCCACTTTATGCTGCACTGCAGTGTCAGCATTCAATCTATCTGGTGTGTCAATAAAACCTACAGCCTTTTGCATCAAAAGTGAGTATGTTACTTGATGAGCCACTGGCTCTGACAGCAATATGGTATATACGATTTTCTTTTTTGCTAAGTATGGCTTCCACCTGTCAAAACAGGGTTTCCATACATTCTGGATAAACCCTTTGCTGCCCCCCCACTAGGCATTCCTATATAGAAAATCTAAACTCAAATTTGGGCAAAAATCAAGTTGTGTCTACTCAGTGCTAGGAGTCTAAATAGGAAGATGCCAGAGTGTGAGATTCTGCAACTCGAACACATTCTTTTTGCATAGTTACTGAGACATGCTTTGAATGTAATGATAGTGCTCCCTCTGTTCCAGGATTTAGTACCTATCATGCCTTTAGGCCCTTGAGAAAACTTGGGGAAGTATCTATATTTGTTGGAAACACTATTACTTTATACCAAATTACCTCAAACCCTAACTTAGAGCTCATAGAGATTCAAATCACTCTTAATGAAACCAAGTATTACTTCATTGCCATCTATGGAGAGCTCATCAGTGTCACCCAAACATTAGAGAAATTACCAAAACAGCACTAAATATTATACCAAATACCTCCTTACTAGGGGACTTCAGTTACCGAAGCACTAATCAGCACACTTACATGTCAAAAAATAGCTATACTAAGCATTTTATAGACTTTGTTAATGCCAATGCATTTGAGCAAATTGTAAAACTACCCACCAGATGTTCTAATATCCTTGACCTGATGCTTACATGGTCCCCACCTGCTCCCCAGCCAGCAACTCCTCATCCTGGTTAAGTCTGACCACAAATCAGTCATCTTCTCTGTCTGGTCTGGTGGTACCAGCCCACTACCAAATGAGACCATCTTTAAGGACTTTTCCAAGGCAAACTTACTTCAACTTGTATAAGACCTATGCAAAATTACTAACAATCCCTTGCAAATGGACCCAACTGAGAAGTCCGCTGGATTCACCTGACTTTTACCACTACCTAAACAGTTGCATAAAAAAGTCAGTACCCAGAAGCCTTAAATCTAATTGTAAATTCGGGAATAAATCTCTCTGGTTCAACTTTGATAATAATAAACTGTACAACAAAAGAAAGAAAATAATGAAAAGTTGCAATAAATCCCCATCTCCCTACCTCAAGACTACACTGAAGCATGCCAGCAAGGAACACGAAGACATTATTAGAAAATATAAAGCAAAGTATGAACTTAAGGCTGCTATAGAGTCCAAAGAGAACTACAAATCTTTCCTCAGTCATGTCAGAAAATTAAGGAATAATATGTTGTCCCCACTATCCCTGAGAATTTAGTTTCCCTTATAATCACCATGGAAGAAGTTTTAGAATCCCTGTTAAAGGTTAAAAATAGTACATCCATGGGACCAAACAGCATACCAGGAAACATTCTCATCAGTGCCAGGTATGCACTGTCTGAGCCTCTACTGAAACAGTTCACCTTCAGCCTATCTTCAGGGTTTGTTCCTGATGCCTAGAGAGCAGCCACATTAACTCCCCTGTACAAGAGTGGTTCCCTCTACAGACCCAAGTAATTATAGACCCATCATCCTCACCAGTCTTATATTCAAAGCCATGGAAAGTATCACAGTAGAACCCATGTATACAGACATAGGCAACTTAACTGATCTAAATCCCAAGCAGTTTGGCATTATGAAGGGCAAATTCTGCCTCCTGAATCTAGTCATTTTCTTTGCAAAGGTTACAGAGGCCATAGACAGTTGTCATTCTGTGCACACTGTATATCTTAACCTTCTAACACTATCTCACATGTGAAATTATTGAAAAAGTAGACAAGCTTAATATAAACTCCTACATTGTCTGCAAGACTGCAAATTGGTTAGCCAACAGATTCCAAGTTGTAAAAGTTGCTGGTTCCCCTCTCTTTATATGTATTTATAACTAGTGGGGTACCACAAGAGATCAGTTCTTGGCCTTCTTCCATTTGGCATAAATTTTGCAGACATCAAAAGCAATATTCCAGTTGACCATGTTTGTTGATGACTGCAAACTGGGGACTGTTATCTGCTAATCCACTGACACTAAACAGCTCCTGCAAGGGCTAGAATATGTACATACACAGTGTATCAAAAACTGTCTCAAACTACATGAAAAAAGTGCAGAATAGTAGCATTTGGTGGAAAGATTGTTTCCACCTCATATATTATAAATGATATTCTTCTTCAGATGGATAAGATCATAAGAGGCCTAGGTACTTATGAGGATAGCTTTCTCTCATTTTGTCATCATGTTTGCACCACAGTAAGGAAATTATTCTATCTGACCCAATTAATTTCTAAGAAAATATCTTGAAGGTCCAAAGAAGTCATTCCAATCAGATCCGTTATTAAATATTAAATATTATTAAATATAATGCCCCCTTTGGTATGTAAACAATCTGAGCATATTGCTCAAATGGAAAGGCCCCAAAGATTTATTGTCAAGAAAAGTAAAGGCCATAAAACCTTCAATGACCCAGATTAATTAGCTCAACTCTCCTTATACTCAGTGGCCTACAGGCTGCTGTGAAATGAACTATGTCTCACTTTTCCAGCCATGAAAGACCCAGTCCTATTTCATCTCCAGTTTTCCACAAAGCCAGTGTCTCTACAAACACCTGCTCTAAGGACTTCAATCTAAACCAGTAAATAAAAAATACTCACTAGAGAGATAGGTTCCTAACTCAGCATATTCCTAGTTTATGGAATAAATTACCACTACTGTCAAACAAAGTACAGCTATGGCTACCTTTAAGGCTAGTCGCGATGACTGGATGCATATACACAAATTTACTCCAGGGTTATCATGCACTACCCTTTTCAGATTGGGAAGTGAGCACTATTAAGTGCTTGAAAAGGGTAACAAAAACTTTTAAGTTTATCTGTTTAAACATGTATATGGCTTGGCATCCTATGGTCCTCATGACTGCTTGTCTAGTGTGCTCTATGTTAATTTCTTCCTTGAAATAAAAAAAACACTATTGGATTTCTTTCCTTTTGCATGATTTCTGTTCAGACCATCATAGGATCAAAGAGATGGAAAAAAGATCTAAATTGTATCTCAGATCATGTATATCCCCATAGGTTCTAGGTGCTTAGTGGCCCCTTGACCCCGAGTTTAATTTAGTCATTACAATATAAGTCAGTTAGGGTGTTTTGAAAGGATTCAGGAAAAAACAAAGTTGAACAGCAAGACTGAATTTCTTCTCTTAATTATGATTTTTGATTAAGCCATCATCAAGTTCAAAGTTTGTTTAAACAAAAAAAAACAGTAAAAATGGACATCAGTAGCATCCAGAATCCCCATGACTTCTGAGGGCCTTAAGAATCCAGACCCTTAGTGTAATTCAGTCATTCCCTACACAGTTTTTGGACAGCAGTTCTTGTCTATTTGAAATGTGTTGAATTAATGAATAAATGCAAAAATAAATAATGAATACTAAGACAAACTGTGAGAAAAAAGATGATCTGAGTAAGTCAGAAGGGTGGTGTGTGTGTGTGTGTGTGTGTGTGTGTGTGTGTGTGTGTGTGTGTGTGTGTGTGTGTGTGTGTGTGTGTGTGTGTGTGTGTGTGTGTGTGTGTGTGTGTGTGTGTGTAGGCTGTGGGAAGTGTGGGGGGAGCACTGTACAGCTCATTTGCCTTGGGTAGCAATTGATCTAAAGCTGGCCCTGAAAAGGAGTTGGACAACTGGTCATGGATAGGAGTGTACTACAAACAGGAGAGGAGTGACACAAGAAAGGGAAATACCATTATGAAGAATAAAATCGTGTAAGAACAACATGCCAAGCAGTCTCAGAGGGAACTCACCCAGAAGCCAGTCATCTCCATGGCTAATATCAGGGAGGGTTTCAGTCACTGGTGATCTAATGGTCAGGTTGGGGTGGCTACATGGCTTTTCCTATCACATAACAAGACACTCTGGGTTGCAAATACAGGCATCAAGCCACTGGTCCACCTTGGTCCTCACCAGCCATTGAACATAATGTTTGGTAATCCAGGAAGGCCAGTTCATACCACTGTGAGAGGGCTTATGCCACCTGCAAGAAGAACAGCACCACAGAACACTAGGTCATGTTCTGCAAGGTGACCTTCCTCACCCTGTAGAAAGGCCCAGAAACTGCTGGAAACTCAATGGTCAACATGATGACTGGTGCAGTGTGGTGACCACTGACTCACTACTGCCTCTCCTGTGACTGATCCTGCAGAAAAACATGACAGTAAAAAGAGAAAAAAAAATAAAAAAATGAACAAGCACAGGGATCTGTCTAGTTCCAACCTTACCACCATGAGTGTTGAGGAAAGAAATAAAAAACAAAGAAACTAGTGGTCTTAAAACTTCATTGATGAGCTCAGTCACAATAATTTCCAAAAATCATGAAACCTAGGTAGTGTTCCAAAGCAACAAGCCTTTATTCATCACAGGCAAGCAATCCTCAGTAACAAAAAATCAGAACTAATTTAACAATATTAAACATAT
Source organism: Protopterus annectens (assembly GCF_019279795.1). Taxonomy (NCBI): domain Eukaryota; kingdom Metazoa; phylum Chordata; order Ceratodontiformes; family Protopteridae; genus Protopterus; species Protopterus annectens. Next base: position 434,601,331 of record NC_056741.1, on the reverse strand, counting down.
CAGCTTTTATACACTTAAAAGTAGGTGTGGAAAATATAAGTTTTGTTTAATTTTAAACCAGCCTATTTAAGGCAAACAGTGTAAACAGGGCCATAAAAGAGCATTTTAGAACAAGTGCCTACTCCCACACACTACTACAAAAATAAAATAATATAATAAAAGGAGAAAAAACAACATAATTAAAACAAGAATGATAAAGAGAATAGACCAAGGCACAAATACAAAGGATAGTATGATATTGTATACCTTTTTAAGACAGAACCCTTGAAGGGGAAACAACCTTCAGCACAGCAATGTAAATCAATGACTAGGGAACATCTATTATATGTGTGAATAGCAGGAGATATGACTGGCAGTCTAACGGTCACCTTTACATAGTGTAGTAGAACAGTATATGGATGAAAACTGGTGTGCATGACCAATTAACAATGAAGCAATGGTGAAATTATTAAACTGAAAAAAAAAAACGGTTACTGCTGTTGTACATGTTAAGAACAGTTGTACATATCATGGATAACTGGCATAGTTTAGGATAGTAACATCAATATCATGGCTAAAACTAGCAATCTCTATAGACAATGAAGAACTAAGCGATGATTAAATAGTCAAATGGGGAGATAATACCTCACTTGTGAGATAAGCAGGGCCCATACAGTTTGTTTATTTAGTTATTTACTTTTACTTATTTTCATTTGTTAATCAGGTTAGAACACAGATCTCAACAGGCCATTTTCAGGCTCAGCTCTGGGATTGACTCGGTTGTTATATTCATGGCAAACTTACAGAAAACTGACATAGTTTAGGACATTAGCACCCTAAAATGGATGACAGATAGCAATCTACAAAGCCAAAGTGAACAATTAGGCAATTGTGAAGTAGTAAAATACAAAACAAAATAAAAAGTTCAGTGCTGTCGTAAACAGGTTAAGCACAGATAAGTAATGGCAGCAATACAGTTTACTTACCTCACCACTAACAGGCTATCCTATTCAATGATAGTATATCCATTGCTGCAAAATAAAAATACATACCCATGACAGTAGAAATCAAATATACCTGCAATCTCAGGTCTATTGTACAATAACTCAGCAATAACAGAAATTTCCAGTGTTAAGGAAGCTGTCTCCCTAACCTCTTTTGCCATTGGTGAAAAAGGTCCTGGTGACACCTCTGCAGATCACTATATTTGTGCTAAAAATGGTCACCACCAGTACAGGTGATGTTCAAGGTGTCACTCATCATCCTGGCAGCTATGTGCCAGGCATTCAGTTTATACAAGGGAGCTTCATAGTCTCCCAACAGCTACATGTGCAGCAAGAGCAAACAGATTTTGGCCTCCACGCTGAAGTCCTACCACGTTAAGATTCTGCTGCAGCCACGTCCATTCAACAGGTCAAGTACAGGAGAGAAAATATCTGAGGTGCAATGCCACACATCACAGAGACCACATGATGTGCATCAACAGGCAACATAGTAGCAAGATGCCCATCCATGACAGCTAATGCACATGGTCACTGGTCAGTTGTACAGATGAGGGTAACAGCTGTGCTGCCAGGTTCCACAGGCACATACACCTTACATGATCTAAATCTCCAAGCATGTCCACAATAGGCAACTGTGTAGCAAGATAACCATGGCCATTAGTGTGACGCCAGGCAGGATATTCTGCAGTCCTAGGGTGGGTGTACAAATATCCATAGCACAGAGAAGAGGTACGGCAGCTTGCAGACCTGTTGGGGAGGCAAAGAGCAGGCAGGCTGAGTGACAGGCTGGTAAGTATTTTCAAAATATTACATAACCACACAGACAGCAAGGCAGGCTAATGGGGATACTGCACCCGCTGTACAATGAGCACAAAATGTGCTATTGGCACCAATGCAAGGAAAAGCATATTTGCTCACATACCCACAGTTGCCATACTATGCCACAGTGTCAGAACAATTATGTCATAGCAATGCACAAGCCTGTACCTATCATAGGCGTACTAGGGGTGGTCAGGTGGCAGGAGTTGAATGAAATGTATAGTTCTGCATACACACACACTGATCCACATGTGTACCCACAGGTGTACTTAATGTATCATGGCACCAAAAGGAAAGCAGCACCTAGAAAAGTTCACCCTGCAGGAAATGGAGATACTTCTGTATGCCCAATGCCCCCATGGCACGAGAATCATGGTCAAAGCTAAGCAGATAAGGCCTTCTGAGTCCATTTATGTCAGGAACTGCTTAAGGGACATCAGTGTGGTGGATGATCACAACTGGATGTTGGTGCAGATGCATTTCAGGGTTACTCTCATGATTATCCTTGCCAAGACCAGTGCTGAGGACATAGCCATGGGCGGATTGACCACTGATGGTGAACCCCCAACACAGCAACAGCAGCAGCTCACAGACACTGAGAAGTTCCTAGTATCCCTCAGTCTTGACACTGAGAAAACACTGTTACCCAGTAGTGAATTGGATGTGGGAGGTGAGCTGGTCAGAACTGTCTGGGCATCTGTTAGGGAAGTCTCATGTGAGTAGTGGCAGCTGCCATTCCAATAGGGCATTGCCTTGCACATCATTCTAGTTGCCGCTCAGGAACAACAGGGCTCCAGCTGACAACTCCTGTACTACAAAGAACAATCATTTGAGTATTTGTGAGAAATGTGGCAGATGAGTTGTGGCACATGCCATTGCAATAGGACATTACATAGCACCTCTGCACAGTTTACTGACACATGTCATTCTGCATTTCTGTCAACCAGGGACAACAGCCCTGTAAAGAATACAACTTGCACCATAAGATACATATATGCTCATAGAATGTATATACAGTTGGCATGTAGTAGTAGTCTGCATTTTGCATGGTGGTGACTCACACACTGGCATCGTATTTATATGCATTCTTATATTCCACTCTGTGGGGATCTGTCACTACAAGTGACCACATGTCTGACATCAGCATGTCTTATGGGGACTGATTATGATAACATCTTGCATGTTACACAGTCTGAGGATAAAGTGGCACTATCAGCTATGCTAACAGTGGAGGGAACACTCCCCTTTCTCACATCTAAGGGGACTGAGAAGGGCCAAGATTTACTTCCTGCATCATCTGTGTTTAGTGTAAGATGTCCCACCTGTGAGAGTCCCACATATGATATACAGCACCAAAGCAGCCAGCATAAGAAGGCTGCATCACCTCTGAGGCATGCACACACATCACTGGAAAAGGCATGTTGGTGGCAGGGTTGCCAGATGTCCCTATTTGAGCAGGACTGTCCTGAGATCAGCAGCCCAATCCCGAGTCCTGCACTGCCTTGTAAAATCACAGTGAAACAGGCTCTGCTGTGTGATTTTTGATTGGCTCGTATACCTGTTCAGCACTGAAAAGAAGTGGCTCCACTGTGCCATTTATGATTGGCTCAGATATCGGCATATAAGCCAATCAAAAACTGGAAAGCAAAGCCACTTCTGTTTAATGCAGAACAGCCTCCCGCTGTTCCGCATGAAAGAGCTTTATTTTGTCCCTACCTGTCAAGATAGAAATCTGGCAACCCTTAGTGGTCATCAGTGCCCTGAGACCCCATTGTGACATGGGTTAATAGCATTAGTTAGTGGATGTGTAGGGCTGTAATCTAGGCACAGATGGATGCTAACCAGACTATGTCAGAACTGTTCAGTATACTGTATGCCCTGTGTGAAGATCTCTAACCATTTCAGGGAATGTTGGATGGAGCACAGGCAATGGAAACTAATGTGGCATCCATTAGTGCAATCCTCTGGCTGCTAGGAAGTGGCTGCCATAGCCAAGATAGGGGACAATTACACATCTGTAGGTCTATTCAAACAGCCAGTACAGATGGCATATAGCACCACTGCAGTGGCTACACTGACCATTATTGTCTTTGGTTGAGTTGTAAATTTTCACCAAGCCTTTGCTAATGCTTGTCTGGCTCCACTATGGCCTCCACCCCTGGGAATGGACACTCACTGGATCATGAGCAACATTAACCTGGCTCCATTATGGCCTCCACCCTAGCCATGGGCACTCACATAGACATAGATGATGTTTCTTTGGCTCTTGCTATGATCATACCCATCCGGGCATCCTACTCAGGGTCCAACAGTTCAGTCCCACTACACTGCACAGTAGATGTCCCATGACTGACATGTACTCATACTTGACTATGATGCAGTGGCAGCCATCCATCTACCAGAACCACACAGCAAGGGTCAGGTTGACATTCCTGTATGCATAATTAACATGCTATGCCATCACATGGAACACATGCTTCCATATCTGACATTGCAGACCCATATAGTACACACAGCTAGCATTCCACCCCTAGCAGCACCACAGTATCACCTGAGGCCGTGATCTATGACAACATACAAGTCCCAGCCTTGTGTGCATGCTTATTATTGGCACAACCCATAACCCTTCCATCCATGCTAGCATTGTAGTTCCATACAAATATGCCACCCCACCTGTGAAAATGATGATGACTCTGCCCTGCTCACCCATTTGGCTAGACTGGTTATGGCAATGTCTGATGCACAGCATGGGCAGTCAATAAACTGTAACGCATATGCTAATTTTCTATATGCATGATCTAGTTTTGTTTGTGTTTCTCCTTGTCATGGCCTATAGTTGTAGGCCAGACACTGCCTCTTTGTTAGTGGCATCATGCATTGCACCTGCCTTTGCCTCTCATGTGGACCTACTACAGCCACATCCTCTGACACAGGTACGTCAGCCAGTGCTATGGTCTCCCCTTGCTACAACACTTTTTATAGCACCATGTTGGTAGCATGTACACATGGTACAAATATTTTGATGCACATCTCTAGAACATACTGCTTTGTACCACCAGATATATCCAGGCAGCAGAACCAAGATTTCAGCACGCGGAACACACAGCACACACTCAATGATGTTCCATATCTGTGCTAGTGTGGTGTTGTATGCCATCTTGGGGAGCTTTTGATAGGGGTCATCAACCATGGCATATGCAGCATTACCTGCAGCACTCAACAGCAAACACTCTCATGAGTGGTCTGCAGTCTATGTCCATGGGACGAGACCTTTATAGCCTCAATGGTTGGCAACATGTGCCATACAAACTAGCTGTCCCTACTGAAAGTCCCCTAGGTTGCATGTATGTCAGGTGTGCAAATCATGGAAACTGCTGTATGGCACACATACATGTTGTACATAATACTTGCACACTGTTCACCACCTGGTAGTTGATGGAATGGAAATCCTTCTTGATATGCCAGATGTCATGTAGTGCAGGTGGAGCCTTGATAGCAGTATGGATGCAATCAGTGGTCACCAGGACCTCTGGGGAAATGGAATATGTTGTAGAATGTCTGCATAGCTTTGGATGTCTCCTCTGGTGTGTGTGGGAACCAAATATGCTTCTCCACGTAAATCAGCATCAGGAACTGCTATGAGATTCACAAGGCTGAGGCATCTGAAACTCACAGTATGCCTCCAGCGGGATGATGAAAAGTTCCTGTAGCAGGGATGGTTAATGCTACACAAACCTTCTTGTCCACTGGGGTAGGCATTCCACATCCTCACACCCCCACTGATCCCATGTGAAAACAGCACATGTCTACTGCCACCTGTGTGATGTTTCTGTCCACAAGGTAGTGGTCAATTAAACACCAGTTTTGGAGGTGATGGTACATGAGCCACTAATGGACTTATCTGTGATGACTGGGCAAAGGCACACAGCATCACAGACATTCAATTCCAAAGTAGCCACAAGCACATGCTAATCAGATAATATAGATGCTACTCCTAAAAGTGATATACCTTGTCACTATGGAAACTTGTTTTTTCAGATAAGTGGACTGCAGAGGCTCATTGCACAAATTTTAGACATTTCTAAATAATGCTGTTGTGTTTGATTTTGATATTTGCACATGCAGTAACTTTCATTAGCATGTTATCATGCAGTTGTTTGACTGTGATGCATAATACACTGCTTTTGCCACTAGTGTGATTACACTGTGTGTGTGTTTCCATATTGATCCCGCCCTGCACATCTCCACTCACGACACTATTTGTCATAAAACAGAGCACTGTTTGCGACTGAATTAGTCTAGGAATTAAAGGAGCACTTTCCTGTTTTCTCCAGACTACAGTCTAATACAGTCTAATACTGTCCATGTAAAAGTGGGATTCATTATGCTGCAATAAGTTGCCCATTAGAAGAAGAGTACAGATATATGGCTATTTTATATTTTCAGGTTTTCTGTTGATAGCACTGTCACCAATGTAAATTTATTACTTTATTTATTTCATTTTGGTAAGCAGGAAAATATCGCCAAACCAAAAGCTTATTTACAAGCATTACCTGGGGGACACTACCCGCGGTGTTGGTGCTGCGGTAGCGTTGTTGCCTCACAGTAAGATGCTGTCCGGTTCGATTCTCAGCTAGAGCGTCTTCTGTGTGGAGACATGAGTGAATGGGCATACCTTCGTTGAAGGTTGTGCGTCAGGGCTGGTAACTCGGCACGTAAAAATCAACTACCAATCATTAGCGGACCGGAGTTCCGCTGTGGCGACCCCTAACCGGGGAAAGCCGTAAGACACAGACAAACCTGGGGAGACACTCCATAATGCAGACCTGAATATAATTTAAGAAAAACAAATCACACATGGTAAACTGTTTGTGAGAAAAACAAATCACACATGGTAAAATGTTTGTGAGAGATGGAAATAATACACACAGGCACGCATGCACACACACACACACACACACACACACACACACACACACACACATATACATAGACACACACACACACACACATGCCCAGAGAGTATCAAAGAGCCATGATGAAATCATTGGCCTAAGAGGAGCTGGCACTAAGTACTGAAACAGGATCCCTTGTTAACTTGAGTTAAAATTTCAGCCAAAGGATCTTAACTGCTTTTCTTTTTTAGTTTGTTTAGACTGCATTTATATAATAAATAGATGGCAACATGCTGTATGACATTTTGACATCACACTTTGAGTTTCATAACTTACAGAGGATTTGTAAAAGCTGTCTGTTAAACTAAACCATTCTCCACGTGTGTGTGTGTGTGTGTGTGTGTGTGTGTGTGTGTGTGTGTGTGTGTGTGTGTGTGTGTGTGTGTGTGTGTGTGTGTGTGTGTGTGTGTGTGTGTGTGTGTGTGTGTGTGTGTGTGTGTGTGTGTGTGTGTGTGTGTGTGTGTGTACTTAATGCCATTTCAATAGACTGGTCTGTTTGAGTTATGAATGGTAATATTACCATCTACATGAAACAGAGATGTCACTAAGATAAATAAAAGTTAAGATTCTATATTCTGAACAAAAAAAGCTTATGTACAATTTAGTTTGCACACAAGGGAGTAGCCCAGCTTCTAGCACCTTGCAAAGGTAGACTTTTCATCTAATAGAAGTTCTTGAAGCATGCATATCTTGAAACAAATCAGGCATACAGAAAGTAAAGAACTTTGCTTTAATAGAACCACACTCTGTTCATACAGTACACATTATTACATTCACTGAGGTTTGGCTTTATTATCCTGAATGTGCACTTAGAGGCTTAAAAAGTAAAAAGAAAAATATCATTGGCATTCAGAAGCTATGCAGCTCAAATCCTGGTATGTCCTTAAGAGTTATTTGCATGTATCTCATGTGCCTCCAGTATAGAAGGATTAAGATATTACACAGTGCAGATTCGAGCTTGGCTAAGTCTTTCTTGCAGATTTTACTGAATGGTTTATTTGTATAACACTTACCCTTTGCATGGATATACTAGTTTCTGGAAACCATGAGACTGCAGTTTGTTCTTACACCTTCCATTGCCAGGCTATTCGCAGTTGGCACCTTGAGGCTGTGCAGAAGCTATCTCATGCTTATTAACTACCACTTACTTCTGTCTCACACTAGTTTTCTGTGTAAAAGATGTAGATACCTACTAAATCTGGAGGCTAGCCTCTCGTCAAGGCATATTGGCAGTACACGCCAGGTTGTCAGTAACAACACTTTGTCCATCACATCATGACGCTCATCAAAAGATAAGCTTCCTTTGTTGAGATCTCTTCCCGTGCCTCAGAAACTACCAAGGTATAAACAAATAAAAATTTAAAAAAAAAAAGCCATTAAGGCATAAACCTGGCACACAATTCCCTACAGAAGCACAAAGACAGTCCACTACTTACACACACAACACCATCTGCCATAAACATTGATAAAAAGGATGACTTTGCTGACCCCGTCAAACCCTTAAGGCCTCTCCAGACAGCCATTTCACAAGGAGTTATCTTAATCATAGTGAGACATACAAATGCATAACTCAGTAGGCTGAACAAGGAAAGGGTGACAGTGAGCTGCCTCTCAAGTGTTACAATATTACAGATTACATTAGAGTCCCTTTACCCCAGATGCACATATAACCTGGCATTGTACATGTCAGTGTGAATGAGATGAGACACACAACCTTAGATTATATGGGGAGAGATGTGGTTGAGCTTTCAGAATATGCATCTGAAGCTGGTATGTGGCTAGTCTTGAGAAGCATCTTGCTATTACTGAGACTGATGTTACAATATACACAAAAAATAATTATTTTTAATAACTGGCTAAGTTTTGGGGTATCATTCCAAGGATGACCAATATACGTTTGCCAAAACTGCCTTGCAAGGGATAGACTGCACCTCTCCCTTCAGGCATTCTTATAATGGCAAAAACTTTCTCCACCCCATATTTTAGACAATGTTAATGTGCTACCATACCATACTATGTTCGGAACTAGCACAGTTAAACCAATCCTGGATAATATAGAAGAGTAGCACTACTCAATTCTAGAAGCCTAAACAAGAAATTGCCCTACCTATTAGAGTTACTTTTGACATCTGTGTCATCTCTGAAACATGGTTCCAGTGTATTAATAATACACTGTCTCACTATGGGGTTCAACTTCTACCACTCCATTAGATGCCCCACTGAGGGCATCTCCATTATAGGTAGCGGTATGGTCATATTCCTCAGCAGCTCCATCAAATCTGGACTTATTTGGCAAGATAACAACATGGAACCCATCCATGTCCTAGCAACTATCAATACAATTCCCTACCATATCCTGGTTCATAGGTAGCTACTAGGCTATCGACCCAAGGGCCTAAGTAAGCCTAGCCAACAAGGTTCCCTGGCTTATACCACCCAAGAAAGTTATTTTTCTGTGCCTCTGTCGAGCAGAGCCACAGAAGTGATCCCCAGGGTGTATTTCCTATTTCATATCCACTCATCAAGATTTTTCTTGAAGAGTGCTAATGAGGAATGTTGCTTAACATAGATGGTTAGCGTGTTCTAGAGTATGGGAAGTCTCTGAGACAGAAATCTATCCCTCCAGCATGTCCTGTTTATTGTGGTTAACCACCTAATTTATTCTATGATACCCCTACTCATGAGGCATAGCTAAACAAGCTTGAGTCCATTACTATTGAACTTAACACTTAATGTTTTTTGAGAAATTTAAATTGCAAACAAATATGAGCAATGCTTCCAAGATTTCTTCAGTGCCAGCTCACTCAACCATAGTACCTCTCTTCCTCAAAGTGCAAGAAATCTGGACAAAGATAAAAATAATTAGGGTCATCGGCACAAAAACCAAAGACTGATTTTAAATATTGCTCATTTAAACTTAGAAAGTTGTTAGAACAACATATTTTGCATTAGTATGCATTTTCTGAAGGATATGAAGTCTGAAACTCAAATGTATGTCATTAATTAGTCACTTCAAACTACAATGGTTTGCTAGAAAACCACAAATTCTATTAGGAAGAGGATAAAAATATGTGGCAAAAATCTGAACATTCTGCAAAAATCTCGGCAGTTGAGAGGTACAAACTAGATTGTGTTCTCCCCTTTCCAGGGGAGCTTCTTTATTTGACTTAGTCATGACAAAGATTGCACCACTCTGCTTTAAACCTATGGTTAGCCCATCATTGGTTAGGTCTGGCCATCATTCGGTGGTCTTCACTATTAGGACCTAACCAATATGTCCACAAATCTTGCTATTTTTATGGATTTCTCTAAGGCAAACTTATTGAAACTAGCTAATGACCTAATGTGGTTCAAAAGTCCCACTTCTTGAGGACCAAGTAGCCAACACTCCTGCATTTGCAGGCAGCCTCTACTCAACCCTTGCAGTGAGACATCAGTTCCAATTCACCACAATCATATGCCAAATGTAGGAACAAATCCTGATGCAAGATACTTGGTATGACTAAATTACATATCAAAAAAATATCACCCTTAGAAACAAATTTAAAACCTCAAGTTTCAAAACTGAACTAAAGACATCAAACAAAGAAGTTAGAAATAAAGTTAAATCAACCAAGGCTGAGTATGAACTGAAAATTGCCACCACTAGCAAAGACAACCTTTTTCAACTACATTAATAACCTTAGGGAAAAAGGTTCAGCATTGCTCCATGCTGTCACATAACAATATTACCCACTCAAATCAAAAGGACATGGCAAATATATCTGCAAAAAAGTTCAGTTCTAACATCTTGCCATCACCAACAGGAGTTAGAAAGACTGGCACGAAAAGGCCATAACAGATATACCATATTGATGTTTTAAAAAAGCGTAAAGAAGTACAGATCTCGGTAGTTAGCTTAATGGTAGGAACTGATCCGGCAACTAGTGGAAAGAGAAAATGAACCTCTGTGCCCGTAGTGCAGGTAACTGGCACTCTATCTAAGCTGCAGAAACAAGATTTAACAGAGTTAGTCTTAAGAAACAAGACAATAGTTTCAGAATTACTCTGCAGAACAAAACTGATTCAACAGCATATTGAGACCATTTCAGGAGAAAGGGTTAACTTAAAACCTTTCACAATACCAGATTCACAGAGAAAGGCTGTGTAAGAGGAAGTACACAAAATTCTTAAGATGTAATAGATAAGTGAAAAAGCAAATAATACAACCCCATAGTGTTAATCCTAAAGCCTGATGGAACCATCAGTCTTTTCAAGATTTTAGGATGCCAGGGAAAAGAAAGCCTTTTAAACCCCAAAGGGTTTATTCCCATAAACTGTCCTTCCTTTTAGGTTACATAATGCTCCTGCCACCTTTCAAAAATAAAGTGCTAAAGCTCCATGTCAAATCTCCTGCCTGTTACCTACACAACTTCATGGTAGACTCACTCTGAGGAATGACAAACCCTTCTAGCTAAGACACAGCCTGTGTTTTATAATCTTTAAGATAAGACAGTTTGACAGTCAGTGCCTTCATGAGCAAGGTAGGCATGACAGAGGTAAAATATCTATGATATATGATAGGAAGGGGAATTGTGAGATCCCAGAGAGAAAAACTAGCAGTAGTGAGAAAATAGCCTATTACAGGCACTAAGAAGCAAGTGAGGGCATGCCTGAGGTTAGGTCAGTACTACTGAACATCTGTCCACTATTTTGTCTGTATAGTGTGCCTTCTTTAAGATTTGACAAAAGCAAAATGTCCCTTAAAATAAAACGCACTAGAGGCAGACAATAGTGTTACACAGTTGATGGAAGGATTATGTGCCAAACTTCTTTACAATCCCCAGATTATAATAAACTCTTCACAGGCTATACTGATGCATCAGAAATAGACCTTCTGGTTGTACACTAACAACATTTTCAGAGAGAAGAACAAGTCAAAAGCTAAGAAAAGCAGTGACATGGAATTGCACCATCAAAGGGGAATGTATGGCAACAGAGTGGAACTTTCATCAGTGAGGTATTATCTCTTTGTCAGGGACTTTACCTGGTTACAGACCATGCTCCCTTAATGCCACTACACAAGCAATAAGACTGGAATCATAAGCTTTGCAGGTGCAGGATCTCTTTACAGTCCTTTAATTTTACTGTAAAACATCTGTCAAGCTTGACCAGCCACAATGTATGTAGCTTGCCCAGGGCCCATCTAGTAGACCTAAAATTGACGGGTTCAAGTTATTATATCAATGTAGCATATTGTGGTGGGTCTTATCTTAGTATGTGCCAAAAATTATGTTATATAAATTATATTGTAAATAATACCACGATATGCAAGCAATAATGCTCAATAGTCTGGGTGTTATCAGGGATTTAACACATGCCCAGGGATGTTGTGAAGTCAAATACTGTAGATGGAGGGTTTTACTAGCCCTGGAAGGGCATTAATTCCTGATAAGGCCCACCCTGGAGGGCATTACTGTATTTATTGAATGGGCCATGTGTTAAATTGTTTGATATTTTTTATTATTATATATTTTTTATAGTTTTGATGTAAAATAGTTCCTCCATCTAATGTTTCAAATTTGCTGTAACATGTAATTGTTGTTGGAGAAAGTATTTTACATCTAAAATATGAGTTGCATAAGTAATGACTGCATATACATACACACACACACACACACACACACACACACACACACACACACACACACACACACATACACACATGCTCAACACTTACAGACACCTTGGAGAGTGAATACAGCTAAAATGTCTCATCATGATCAAATGAATGAAAAAAATCATGGAATACAAGGCATTGCAATACCTAACTGTCCCTCATTTTGCCACATAGCTCTGCTCCATCCTTGGTACAATGTCAAAATGCTGAGGATTAACGTTAGTCAATAATGCCAGACATTAGTGTTTCATGCTTCTCGTTGTTTAGGTAATGTCTGCGAAGTTGATATGCACTCTCGCTCTCTCTGTCTCTCACACACATACAGAGATGCACAGGCATGCATAATCACACACTCACAGACACTTACACACAAGCACCCCTCACACACACATACACATACTTTACTTTTTTCGTTATTTGCCTTTTTTTAAATGATGGCCAATTGCTTTTCTTCTGTCAATATGCAGACCTGAAGAGACAGACTGGTTTTTAATGAGCAATACCTGTACTATCTGTACATTAACAACCTGTTAGAGAAATTTCATTCTCCAGTCGCGGTGAACACATACAATTCGCCCCTTCTCTAAGATGCAAAATTTAAAATGTGTGTTAAGAAAAGACAGGTATGTCTCTGTATTAAGTAGAGAGATGCCTTTGAACAGAGTTGGTAACAAACAATAACCTAACTAGTTTAATGTGCAAAAAAGAAAGATTATGGCCTTGGTGTTCAGAGAAACTACGCTCCCATTATAGGCAGAGTTTTTTGCCTGGATAGTAGTTCTGATGATTGTGATGTGGAAGAGAAATGGCAACCTGAAGGAGCCAGAGACAATCTGTGGATATTCTGCTGTAGAAATAAAGAAGGAAGCTGTCTGAATTTGCTTTGTGACTAAACCTAAGATGGTTGTTGTTGTTTTTCTTTTGGCTTTTCCCAGTTAGGGGTCGCCACAGTGGAACTCCGGTCCGCTAATGATTGGCAGTCAATTTTTATGGTGCTGAGGTGCCAGCCTGATGCCCAACCTTCAACAAAGGCATGCCCATTCACGCATGTCTTTCGAATGCCACTCGACCACGGGGAGGACATGCAGACTCCACACAGAAGGCACTCCAGCCAAGAATCGAACGGGAGAACCTCTTGCTGTGAGGCGACAACGCTACCACTGCACCACCGCGGCTTACACTAAACCTAAGATGGTATTAGAGAATACAAAGTCTGTGTTATTTTTGTTTTATGGGTTAAGAAGAGTTTGCATATCTGAACTACTATTTTTGCCCTCTGTTTTAATAGGTTCATAGGTTCATACTAGGCTATCTGCCCTAGGGCATTTACAAGCCTAGCCAGAGTGTGTTTGGCTTTCGCCACCCTTCTTAGATTAGTTGACTGTGCCTCTGTATAGTAGGTCACAGAAGATAGCCCATTTAAGGTTAGTTTACCGTGCCTGTGTCTAGCAGTGACACAGAAGAGATCCCAGGGATAAATTTACGATCTCCCATCCAAACATCAAGATTCTTCTTGAAGAGGGTCATTGAGGGGCTCTGTCTAACATGGATTGGGATTTTGTTCCAGAGTGAGGGGAGCCTCTGGGATATGAATCTGTCCCTCCAGCATGTTCTATTTATTTCTGTGCTGAGGTTTAAGTCACTGGAGCATGTAGTTCTGATGGATTTGGATTTCTTGAGGTGGAGCAAGTCCATTAATTCAGGGTTGGACATGGCTTTATACGTCAGGCACAGATCGCCTCTGAGTAGGCGGTAAGCAACTGAGTAGAGCTGGTGTTTCTTTAGCCTAACTGCGTAGGGCATCTGTTTGAGTCCCTTGATCCTCTTGGTGAGGTACTTTTGGGGTCTTTCTAGTTGTAGCAGGTGTTGGGTAAGGTACATCCCAAATGGGGCATTGTATTCAATTATGGGCCTGATGAGTGATGAGTAGAGGGGCACAATGACATCTCTTGATCTAGATGTGAACCCCTTTGTGATAAGGTGGGCTATACAGAATGTCTTTCTAACCACTTTGGCAATGTGATTGTCAAAGGAGAGATTGCAATCTACTTGGGTCCCCAAATCCCTAATTACTTCTTCCATACTTAATGTATTAACACCTATGTGGTAATTTGTGGGCACTTTGTTTTTCCCAAAGGGGATGACTATGCACTTTTTGGCATTTAGCTTTAGGCCATGGCTCTGGCACCAGTTATCCATCTCTGTGAGACCTTTTTGGAGGATGCTTGTGTCAGCCAGCGAGTCGATTATGGCCCCCAGTTTGCAGCCATCTGCAAACTTTGTCAGCCATAGTCCTCCTGTGTTAGCCTGTACCTCAGAGAAATATATACCGAACAAGAAAGGTCCCAGGACTGAGCCTTGTGGGATGCCACTTGTAACTGGTTTAGAGTCTGACATAGCACCTGCAATTCTGACCATGTGGGTTCTATCCCTAAGCCAGTTTGCAACCCATCTTGTGACATAGGGGTTGATATTTAAGCTGGTGAGCTTATTTATGATGCCCGAGTGGGGTATTGTGTCAAAGGCTTTTGCAAGGTCAAGGTAGGCTGTGTGGACTACCTTCCCTTCGTCTATGGCCTTGGTGACTGTTTCAAAGAAATTGACCAGGTTCAAGAGGCAAGATCTGCCCTTAACAAAGCCGAATTGGGTAGGATCCAGTGTTTGGAGGTTCCCAATGTCTTTGTTTATGAGTTTCATGATGATATGCTCCATAGCTTTGCAGACCAGGCTAGTTAGACATATAGGGTGATAGTTTCCGGGGTCTGTTGTGGCACCACCTTTATGGAGTGGGACCACTGTTGCTGTACATCATTCTTTAGGTACATATCCTGTTGTAAGGCTGAGACTGAACAGTGATTTTAAGTGAGGGTTCAGTTCTTCTTGGAGCTCATGTAAAACGCAGCCCGGGACACCGTCCGGTCCCATTGATGCTGTGTTTTTTGCTTTGGAGAGGGCAGCTCTCACCTGTGCATCTGTGATGTCAGGGAGGCTACATTCTGTTGGGATAGTCATTTGCTTAATGAAAAAAAAAAACATTACTTTATGGACACAATGCCTCTGCTGCCTTGTTTTGATAAGACAATATCATTGTATATATAGATGCATGTGTTCAAGCACACATGTGAGTATATGCAATTATATGTGCATGCACGCACACACACACATACACACACACACACACACACACACACACACACACACACACACACACACACACACACACACACACACACACACACACACGTGCGTGTATTTGTGTATGTGAAATATATATCACTTTATCTTCTGAAACAGATGACTCCAGCCACGGCAAAATGTTCTTTTTTTATGGGAAAATACTTCACATTGTTTCACTTATTCTGCAATGACCTGGTGACAAGTAGAAATAATAAAAGTCATATCAGTTTTTTACATACCTCTCACTCTTGCAAACATTGAAAATAGGAAGAAAGACCCTTGAAAAATTGGGAACATCCAACTAAAAATCTGGACATCTGAATTGCCAATACCGTCACAAATATTTGTTGGTAATGAGATGCTAAAAGATAAGAAGTAAAGTAAAAAAAAATCTGGAAATCTAATTAGCATAACATTTGAATACCAAATAAAACATAACTCTTCCTGTTTCCAGTAGAAATGTGAGTTACTATTTAAAAACATGTTTAAAAAACTGAGTGACAAAAATAATGGAAAAATATAAACATGTTATCAGCGACAGTGTAAAATCAATAGACTTTAATGAACTATATCTCAGAATTCTTCCCTACAAGGTGTTTTATTTTTGTGCCAGAAAAAAGGAGTTGTAAGATGTGTGTTCTCTTTCTTTAAGTTATTGTTGGCACTAGTTTGTTGTTCATGTAGTGTGGTTTTCAGTCTACTAAACAGCTTCAAAAATCACATGTGATGATGGAGATTCAGAAAATTGTATAAAGGGGAAATTCAAGCCTGAAAATAGGATCATAACCACTTGGGACATCCTAAATCAGGCTGGAAAAACTGTAATGTTCCTTCAAAACAGGGACAGATGAGAGGTCTGGAAATGTCTGGTCCTGCCTCCAAAATGTTAAAGGCTGAAGCCAATGACTTTTACACTGCCCAAGTAGAATTCTTCCTTGAGGTATTTGCTCTTACAGTTTCATCCTTTCATGCTTCTGACACAGGTTTGTCATATACCAGATGAGTTAAGACATTTCTCTTTCCTTATCTTAGGCAGTGTCTATGTTCAGAACTTAGCAGTTTTTATATAATTTGCACAAAGCTTCTGGAAAATAATTACTACTTATTTTATTTAAGTCCCAGTAGGCCATTATCCTCTTTTCAGGGCAGAGCTGGTGTATTATTCATACTGACTACTGGAAATTTGACCAGGGCACCGGGCCCTTCCCACTTCCCATACACTTTTTTTTTTTTTTTTTTTGAAAATGACATGAGGTCTTTTACATCCACCTGAGCTAACACTAACTGAAGCAGATGAGACCTTGGTTTAAAGCCTCACCTGAAGGAAAACACATTGAGAAGTAGAGCACATCCTCCCCCATTATGCTGTACTGCTGTGGAAAATTAACCCAAAAAGATAATATGATCATAAAACCCACAACCTTTAGATTTTCTAGCACCAAAGGCAACTGTTCAACCATTGAGACACTGACACTTCAATGCTTCAATTATTGTAGAAGTTCATGAAGTAAAGGTTCTGCTGTTCATATCTTTATAATGCTAGATGTATGTACATTGTATGTGAACTGTTGAGATCTAGAGTTCTTATGTTTAGTCTTTCAATTTCTTTGGCATTCTTTGATAAGAAAACTGTAGACTATATTTCTGCATTTAAATGGCTCTGAGAGTGTCTTTTTGATTGGTTAGTTCATTTCAGTGAAAAGGTATGATCTTCAAGACAGGTCTTTTAATGAGCACAAAATATGACAATTGCACCTTTTTTCACCATTTTAAAATGCACTCATATTCTTTTTATGTTGTAGAGGAATTCTTTTTGCAGTACAAGCAAACAGTTTGCTACACTTTACAAAATATATATATATATATATATATATTTTTTTTTAATTATTTATCCCTTTAGTGATCCTTGTACATAAACTGTAGCAAGTAGTTTAAAGAGGTTTTTTTTTTTTTTGCTTTGCAAGTTTGAAGAGCTTTTTAGAGGGGTCACTAGATCTGGGAATGGCCTTAGGTAACAGAATAACTAGCTACTCCTCTGCTAACAGATGTTCCAACCTGAGCACCCCGTCTGTTATCCATTCTGTTCACCAAATCCTCTCATTCCCTATTTACAAGTAAGGGTTCTATCAACAAGTTTTTAAAGTCTAATACAATGAAAATTTACAACAAATTTAAAACTCAGTTAAAACACACAGTCTTATAATAGTAACTTATTTAACTGAGTAAGTGAACACAATCCACCCCACCATGAACCTAAACACACGGCTTTTGCACACACAATACGTAAAGGCTTTCATGACTTCTATCAATACAGCACCTCTGGTCTAGGCCATGACATGGTGAACCTACCACAATACCTCTAGCCACTTGCCAAATACCATAACTTCTAGCGGAAATAGCAGGTATCCTATTATCCAAGTAATGTAGCAGTCAAACAGCCAAAAGAAAAGTATCATGTTTTCAAAGTTTTCTTTTAGGTTTCTTCTGCCTCTCCACTTTGCTTTTCATCCTAAATGCTAGGCCTAACAGAGAAGAAAAAATTTATTGGCTTAATCCCAAAGATGGAGGCTGAGCTGAACTTGGTAAGTCAATTACAGGCTCCTGGGAAGTACTTTCCTCTACTGATGGAGTAATGTTGCCATTGCTACCTCAAGCAAGTCAAGATTTTTCTCCATGGGTATATCAAACAGTTGTCTGCCTACTTTTTATAAACCATCTACTCCAAGGAAGGCACCTCACTTTCTGGTGCATTTCTGCAACAAGGCCTAACTGGAGCACTAGCCATTTTTTTCTGGGACAGATGCAGATGTGCCATGGGCTGTAACTAATTTTGATCTCTGAGGTTGATCAAGTGTGGCAGAGAGAGGGACACTCAATGCGTCCACTGAGAGATCAGATAGTGGATAGATGTTCTGCCTTATCAGATTAGGCAAATCCACTGTCAGCATATTTTGCTACAAAAAGACTATTGCCTGGTCAGGAGTGTGGAAGCAGTGCTTCTTAACTTGAAGTTTTATGATCAGGACAGCTGGGTAGTTGAAAACGGTTGAAGTCTTGTTCTTATTGCACAATGAACACATCTCTGCAAACGTCTTTCTTTTTACTAATACTAATTGTGAAAAGTTACACTTTTAACCTTCTGCCGCACAGACAAAAATCCTTTCCCTCATTCATTGTCAGTAGCATTATATGTCTCAGCTGTTGGTAACAGCCATGCTGCCTTGTCAGCTCTCTCAACAACTATATCCAGATGAACTTCCACAATGTAAGCAGGTGTTCTTCCAGAACTGCCCTTACATCTTCTTGTCCTTTGGCACCTTCCTTTAATCCAATAAGACAGAGACTGTTCCATCTGTGACACTTTTCTAACTCATGTAGTTTATTCCTCAAGGTAGTGCTCTCCATTCTTTTCCTGTCTACTGTAGCCTGCTGATCCTTTAAGCCTGTAGCATTTATTGTAGTAAATGATCATAGGAACTCCTGCTGAGAATAAAGAGTTTTAATATCCACAGCATTCCTGGTGGCTATTTTTTTTTTTATTTTTATTTCTGTAGTATCTACCAAGATTTGATTAAGATGGTTTATAAGTGTATCCTGCTTCCTTTCCCAGGCCTGTAAGGAAGTCATGAGCTCTCTTGAACTTGCCATAATGTTGGGCAGTTAATTTAGCACTACTAATCACACTAGCCAATGGTAGTGTGACCATAGAAGCAATTTACATAACTCAAACTATACTATAAAACATAAACTGGTTACTCAGCCATAAAGCTGTACACTTCAGCCTGCTACCATTATGCTCACTGACTCTTCTCCTCCCCGCCAGAAAAAAATGCATATTTAGTATTATGCACTAAACTACATGCAGTAGTATGCAGTTGCAACAAGAGTGCTGTCACAGCTGGAATATCTCCAATGGAGATTTTAGGAGCACCAAGCAGTTCAGTTCCTATGTCCAGCACAACACTATGGGCAGTGATGAGTCTGATCTCCCTCTGCTGAGGGAAAAGGAATACCTCTTCCTGTCCTCCCAT
The DNA here is from genome assembly GCF_019279795.1 of Protopterus annectens. Taxonomy (NCBI): domain Eukaryota; kingdom Metazoa; phylum Chordata; order Ceratodontiformes; family Protopteridae; genus Protopterus; species Protopterus annectens. The sequence continues at coordinate 434,581,707 of NC_056741.1, read as the reverse complement.
GCAAGGTGGGCAGCACACTTCTGTTCATTCCTGATTATGCAGGTGGCCCAGTAGCAGACTTGTCTTGACCACTGACAGCATTAATATAATTTAAAACATCCTCCCATGCAAGGTCATGGTAGGGCCAGTCTGATGTTTATTAACTGATTATCTTTTGGCCATGTTGATGGATGGTCTGCAGCAAGATGTTATTCTTTGCATTCAAGAACTTACATTTACATGCCTTTCCCTTGCCAGACATATTGATATTTGAAGAAAAAAATACAATTTGTGAGCACACAGATAGGGATAGCTTTAAATGCCACACCCTCTGCACTGAACTAATCCTGCTGCACTGGTTAGAAGTCTGTAAATATATGTTACATTTCAACATACTGGAATAATATCACCCGTGCCAGCAGCTTTCCCCTTCCACTCCCCCAAACAAGCAACAAGCAAGCCGTCCTGTCACACTGTATCCAACATGCATGCTGTGCTTCAGTAGCATAGCGGTTTTAGCCTACATCCTAACCTGAACGTCTAAGTGCAAAAAAACCTAGAAACCAAAAATAATGCAGGGACAAAGGCCCCAAATCAGGGACAGATTTTAAATATCGCTCTTATTATCTTAGAAGGGCATGTGTTTTCTGAAGTATATGAAGTCTGAACCTTAAATTTATGTCATTACTTAGCGACTTCAATCCCCTATGATTTGTTCAAAAACTACAAATTTTATGAGGAACAGACTAAAGATATGAGGTAAATATTTGGACAATCTGTAAAAATCTGAACAGTTGAAAGGTATCTTGACCATCTGCATTAATGGGAAGAAGATGTCAGAGTAAGGGCATTAAAGATGTAGTGTAAGTATGACAGTCCACTGCTGTATATTGTTTTTCTGATTACTATATTGAAGACATACCTATCTGTTTGCATTTCACTCAGGTGAATAGCCTCCTATTCTGTATGAGGTTGGACCAACTTTCTGAGCAGAGGGGTGTGTATGTCATTCTCCTTCTTTCTTGGAATGCTCTTTTATTAGATATAATTATATTGGGAAAGTTTCCTGCTTATCTGTAAGCTATATAATGAAGAGGGTTGATATATATGTATATGTGTGTGCATGTGTGTGTGTGTGTGTGTGTGTGTGTGTGTGTGTGTGTGTGTGTGTGTGTGTGTGTGTGTGTGTGTGTGTGTGTGTGTGTGTGTGTGTGTGTGTGTGTGTGTGTGTGTGTGTGTGTGTATATATATATATATATATATATATATATATATATATATATATATATATATATATATATATTTATATACTAAAGGGTACAAAGGTCACACAGACAAACCACTCAGTAAAAACTGCAAGAAAAACACAACCAAGCTGGAGTTTTCACTGTTTGATACCTTAAATCTCCTGCAATGTATGTCCATGAGATAGGTCATTTGCATACATCCCATGGGCCTCCATTTTGGGAGTATATATGGTTATTTCTGTTGACATGTACATCGTTTTATGAGACTGGCTCATCACTTAGATGGAGTTTGTTTCAGTGGTAGGCTTGTATACTTAGAAAGGAATCTGTTATTACAGACAAAGTGAGATTCCAGTGCTTTGCAGGTAGAGTACCAATAATACACCTGTCTGTACTAGGTAGTGGAGGTTGTGATGCTGTGAGGTAGTGCCAGCTATGCCAGGAGAAGTAAGGCAGTGGATGTGTAACATATGCCAGCATAGCTAGCTGAAGTTTTGTAATAATTTTATATCATTTGTATATCAAATTGATTTGTACAGGTGTTTCTGTTGAAAATGTATTTGTAAAGTTGGTTGTATTAAAAAATGTACCAACAGTGGGTTCTGCTGGACAGAAAATAAATGCACCTATATGTCAGACTGTATTGTAACTGATGAAATGAATATACTGTAACAGAGGATACTCGAAGAGAAGAGGTTAATCTCAGTCCAACTAACTTTGAAAAATTGTCTGAAATTAAATTACATAGCTTAGGCCATAAAGGTTGTATCTTACAGTTCTGACTGCAGCCAGAGACAAAATATTTTTGAGAAGCCTGGCTTAGTAGCTCTGTGAGAAGAGTGTTAAAATTGTTTTGGAGGTTGCAGATGCTGTAACATATCTTAGCAAAGGTCTATATGTGTGTATTGTGACACATATGTGCAAGATGCTGGCTTAGGTTTCTAGTAAAGGGAGTAGTGTGGGAACAAAGTCAGGTGACCAGATGTGATGTCACTCTATAGCCAGCACTGAAATGATATTTAGATATTAGTGAGAGATGTCACTCAGCACTCTGTTATTACAACTGACAAGGCCACTCACCCCAATCATCTTGCCTTGCTGTAGCAAGTAACTTAACTAGGGAACAGTATTTCTTTAATCAGTCAGGAAAATATAGTGAAATTGGTTAGGTATTGTTTTTCTGTATCAGTGTGAATCTATCCTTCTGTGTTATTTTTAATATTTCTTGTGACTGAAACACTGTTTTTTTTTTTGTAAATAGATATTCAGTATTTTCATGTTCTTTTATTATTTATTATTAAATATATTTAAACTTTTAATTGCGGCTGGTCTTTTTAGAGAATATTTTAACCTTTGAGAGTACTTATATTTATTTGGTCACATTATGGCCGGTCCTGAAAGTCCTGCTGCATTGGTCAAACACTACCATTTGTATTAGTATTAATTTTACTCAATGTAATTGGGTACCCTTGTAAGAGCCTTAGAGTAGCTGGCTGATGGCAGTGTAACTACCTTATAGTCTCGGTAAAGGGTAGCAGAATGGGTAAATCTGTGCCAGCCTTTCCCAAGTGTGTGTGTGTGTGTGTGTGTGTGTGTGTGTGTGTGTGTGTGTGTGTGTGTGTGTGTGTGTGTGTGTGTGTGTGTGAAAATCAGATCTCAAAGAGTGTGTCTGTCAGCTACTTGGAACAGGGACAAAGAGCACTGGTTTCTGCAGAGAGAAAAGTAGAGTCTTATATGGGGCCTAGAGGGGAAAACCCAGCCCCAGGACTGAGTGTACTCCCTGTATGCTCTTAAGGGAAATTGTGCCTGGTGCAGAGAGCTGCATCTGAAAATAGTGTGCATCTATTTTTGTTCCAAGTGAACATCCCTCACTGGTGTCAGTGGTGAGGATAGAGGCTCCTTGATTACTGGCCTAGAGGAGGGACATCACAGAGATATAACAACCTGTAGAGTTTTCCCTGTCAGCACCTTGTAAGATAGCATTTCCCAACATGGAAAACGTATAATGCGTTTTATTATTTGTGGCTTTTGCTGACCGTGGTAGTCTGATTGATCTGAGATACCCCTTTTTCAGTGAAGGCCCAGTGAGAAAAGCTCCAGTTACAAATTAGGCAGTTTTATACATCTGAGAAAAATGGAAAGCTTAAAGTTACAATATGGACATAACAATAAGTGAAAGGCAACTATACTAGAGAAAATCTGCAATCAGTAAAATATAGTAAAATATAGTAATTGCATATTAATACAAGGCAAATTGGTACATACAATGTGTGTGCAGGGGGAATGTACAGGTTGTTAGCAATTCAGAAACAAACAGCACAATCGCACAAGGATGAACATTGCAAAGTGTGCAGAGCATACTAATGAGTGTAGAATGTCATGGAAATGAGGAACTCTGTGAAAATAAGCAACATAATATATTCAAATGAGGAACCCTAAATGGCAGATCAAGACAGAAATATATAAAAGATGCATGATGTGCCATGATACATACCCATTTTATACACATAAAGTCATGGTATATTCAAGGTAGATGACTGGGATGGCCATACCTGTGGAAGCTAAGATGTGTGATATGTGCAGCTTTAACCAACTTAGCTACAGGCAACTTTCAGTGGCCTACTGATTACACATTAGGGAATGTTCAGGCCTCAGTCTGACAAATCCTGAACCAGTTCCTCATTGTTATACTGCGGCATGTGGAGAAGCATATCTGGTTCTGCAGGATTACATAAGAGAGAAACATGAAGTCCAATAAGCCATTGACTGTAAATACAATGCTGTCAATGCTCCACCTGATTTAGAGGCACTGAGATACATCAGCATGAGGGACTTTCACTCTCCTAACTGCCAGATGGTTTGAAATGCACAGGGTATTATATATAATGTGCCTGTGCACCACCCAGATAGATCTCATGATTATTATATCTGGCACAAATCCATCTTATACAAAGCATTCCTCCAAGAGAATTCCCACAGTGTTTTCTAACTGGTAGCTGCATGCACATGCTAGGTAGACAGATCTATAAACACATATACCACGCAAACTGTTGTTTGTTGGGTGTTGCAGGTGATACTGGATATGCCTTAAACCCCTAGTTGATGGTCTCTGTCAGCAATCCCAGATCACGTTGGGAATGGTCTATAATGTAACACATGCCGAAACACATGTTGGATCAGGTGCTCAGCCTACTCATGTGATGCTACAATCTCCTAGATTCATTACAAGGGATACTGCAATATTACCATGAAATTTGCAGCAAGATTTTTGTGGTGTTTGCAGTGCTGCCCAACATGGCATTAGCAAACAGCTGGAGCATCAGGTTACCATTTTAGCAGGATTTTTCACATCAGTTGTTCCAATAGAAGAAGGGAAAGCTGGAAAGATAGGTAAAGAACATGCATCAGCGGTACTGCATCTAAGGCAGAGGCAGGTGCAATACATTTCAGTACAGTCAAAGGGGCAGTGACTAGTTGACAAATATGGGTCGTGATACAGGCAGCTCAAAATAAAATGATGCATGTTGCATCACATCAAGTCTATACAAGGAGTGCATGGACTGACCACATATTCACATTGGTTAAGGATTGGCAGAAATCAGTCATCATCACTTGCATAGGTGGCTTTGGGGACACAGTGACAGGTGAGTGCAACACTATGGCAGAGTCATAAGAGTGGTTGAGACTGAGAAAATACAGGAAGAGGTGGCTGCGATACAATGAGATAAAGTAGGGTCATTGGGGGTGAACAGAATAGCCACATACCATGGGAAATTGTGGAGAGTCAAGGACCACATTCTCCAGTTGTGAGGTCCAGCTGTCATGACTGGACTACTGCCATCATCCAATGTGCTAGCTTGATGCAGTCAATGGTAGGGAAAAGGTAGAACTACAGAGTTGTGAGTGTTCACTCTAATGGAGTGTACCATATGTTGATCCTATTGAGTACCATTGCCCACATAATGGTCATCAACAACAAGCAGAGTTGACCAGCTGTATAGCCACAGGCAACATGAAAGGGGGGGTGCAATGATGTGTACATGCACCCTGATGAGATGTTCAAGGTGCTGAGCTGAAGAAGTACCATTGGTCATTACCTGGACCACATAAACATCTGGGTGTGGCCAACTCTGTATCCATAGAGGACAGTGAGCCTGTGACTCCAATGGTCTCAGCAGTCTGATTTGAGACAGTTTGTGCTTGACTCAGCACTGTTGTCTACTCTCTGTCACTGTAATCCATGTCATTGTCCAATTGTTATACATAATCTCATAATCCACATGGTGTGAGTAACAGATGATTGTGTCTATGGTCCTGAAGCCTTAACAGAGCATCACCCCCGCACACACACATACACACATACATACACACATCTTATCCCCTCTGGTGGGTCTACATACCTCAGAGGAAGTGTGCAGCTCAGCTGCTACATGCACAGAGGCCACAGGTGAAGACTATGATGGACTGTCGGGTAAAAGATGTCCACCATGTCTTGGTGAGGTTATCCTCTGTCTGTACTTCTACAAGGGTCTCTCCTATGGAGGCTGTTAATAGCCACTCCTCCTGCAGTATTGCAGACAGTGCAGCTGTGTCATTGGGCTATGCCACTTGTATATTGCCACAATTATTAGCTACAAGTGCCCTGCTAACATCAGCCCTATGTTGTTGCATTTGGCTGGATACTTTATCACTGGAACCTACAAAAGGAGGGAACCCAAATTATATCATGGTCTTCCCACACACATGCTTCCATACTCCACTATACATACCTAATACTAACTACACATTCAAATATACAAGGAGTATCATATCTGCAACTCGATATCAAATATATTGCAACATTCATGTCTTTCACCACTCCCTACAAGATGTCCCAATACTGCTTGTCAGCAGCAGCTTTAACAAGGAAGTGCATACCATAAGTGTAGTGAGCCTGTAATAGCAGTTAATTATCCTGGGTAATGAACTTTTCCAGAATTGACTCCCTTGAGTAGTCATGTCAGTGCATGTACACCTGTGGGCAAAAGATGTCAGTCAGTTGATATGTATGGTATGTTGGGCAATGACAATACTTCTGGCCACCTCCCACTCCTTTATGCATAGGTTAATGTGCTGTATTTAATACCTAGCACAGCTAACCACCCTCTTCTCAGATTTTGTACTGTAGCCATGCATCCACATCCACATATACTACTTTTTAGCCACTGTTAGCACTATGCAAATTAATTTATCCACTCATTACAGACTGTAGCCCTGCCTCAACATTTGTCCTTGGAGCCCCAGACCTCATGCACCATGTCATTCACAATGTTCCAACTATGCATAGTGACCCACCTCCAAAACTACAGGCAGACAATGTAGCACCATGCCAGTGTCCTGTGCTGACACTGGCCTATGCATCTTTGTCTGCCTCATTAAGACATAACTATGCTTATGTATTTTACCAAGCAACACCTCCTCCTAAACTCTGTAATTCCTTCCTTAACTCTGTAAAGCTGTATGTCTGTGGATGCTGTATTATAATTCCTCTATTTCACAAACCCATAGATTTGAAGAATGCTGTGCAAGATGTTGCTGGCACTCTATATCCTAACAAAGGCCAATTAGCATGCTGCTTATGCTAATAAGGCTACATAGCATCATTGTTTCAAAATCACTTTCTTAGAATATTGTACTATCTAGTCATGCTGGTGGTAGCCATGTGCATCACTTTGATCATGAGGTACGTAACTAGTATGCTCTTGCATAAGCCATGTATATGCTAGTAGCACCGCAGCACTACAGTATAGAGGTTTCATAGCACCATGGTGCAGTACTATGGAGATAACTAATACTACTGTACAGCTCCACATTGCATGACACAATCTAAAATGTGCATCCATGCATATGGGCTATCATTTTGCTCCTCAGGCTTACCTCAGTGAGTGTCTTTGGTTGATCCAGGTGCTGTAGTATGCTGAGCTTTAGCTAGGTGTACTAGGAAGAGCAGGATTTCCTTCTCTTCCTGCAAATATATTTTCAGGATCAACTGCTAGAGCAGTATGATAGTCACCTTGCTGAAGGGGGATATCTGGCACAACCTTGCCAAGATTGTAAGTGATGACACTGGTATCACCCATTCTGATCATAAGTGCCAGCATCGCACAGTAACCTGAGGTGGTGTCACCCTGAATTACTTCAAGAGAGGGAAGCAGAGGTTAAGGAAGATAGCCAAAGGTGTACTGTTAAACATAATTAACAGAAATTATTTTTCCAGTACTACTTTGTTCTGTTATGTTAACTGTTTTACATGTCTACTTATACTGTGGTGGCGTGAGATTCAACTATGTGAGGACCCTACCCTATCCCCATCCAGGTGTTTTCCCTTCTTTGCATGTCATTTCCCATTGCTTGTTCATTATACAACCCTTCCCATCACGACTTGTCCACTAACTCTTTGTTTGTGCCCATCCACTTTTCTCCCCAAGTTTTTATACCTCTATTGCCCTGCTCTGGCCCATCTGTCCGAGTCTATTTTTTATGTTTGTCTGTCTAGCTCTACTACCTGTCCTTTTCTATTACAGCTGCAATCTTCCCTCACTATCCTCAATGCCAACTCTTTTTTCGGGTCTGTATTAGAACACCGAACATTTGAAATGTCAAGTGTTCTAATATCGACCCATTTTCAGCGAACGTTGAAAATATCGAAGTAACAGGAAACCATTTCTGTTGCTTCTGTATTTTCAATGCTCTGGTGGAAAGTTACTGGTCAGGTTCAGGTAAGTGTGCGATTGTGTGGACATGAGGGTTAGGGCGGGTTAGGTGAGTTAGGGTTAGGACACGGGTCAGGTAAGTGTGTGCTTGTGTGGACGCGTGGGTTAGGGTGGGTTAGGTGAGTTAGGGTTAGGGCGCGGGTGAGGTGACTTGCGATAGTGACGGACCTTAGGGTTAGGGTTTGGGTTAAGGTAAATGGATAGTTAGTGGTGTATGTATAGTTTAGTGTAGGGTTAGGATTAAGAGTTTAGGTGTATGTGTGTGGATTGCTGTTTGTTTGGTGTGCTTGTGTTGTGTGTATGTGTTTTGGAACAGCAAATGTTTTCCCTAGGAAAAAATTTGTTGTTCCAAATGTTCGATGTTTTTTTTTCGATTGCTAGGGTTCGATCTTAGAACACTCGACATTTTGAATGTTCGGTGTTCTAATATAGACCCTCTTTTTTCTATAAATGAAAAAAGTGTGCTTTTCCACAACAAAAAAGTTCTGCAGGCTCTTCTCAACCTTTTCATATAGTTAAAAAGGCTGTAGCCAGATTAGGTTAACTTCTAAGTGGTCTTCTGTACTGAATCCTATCATTGGAAGGATTTTATTCACATAACAGCATTTTTAACATTGCTTGTAACAAAGTAGTTTATCCTGCTCAATGTAGCACATGTAATTATTTTTGCAATGACAAGCCCTCTAGTAAATTGCAAACCACACCTCTTAGCATATTCAGAGATGCTAAAACGAAAGACAAGAAAAATATCAGAAGTGATAATTCAACAAAGGTGTTTGAGGAAAAAATGTATTAGCTATACAAGGTGAATCTTGTTCTAACTTCACAAAATTGATTCTTATGTTTTATATCAAATACACCCAGTTGGTATAAATGGATATATATATATATATATATATATATATATATATATATATATATATATATATATATATATATATATATATATATATATATATATATATATATATATATATATATATATATATATATATATATATATATACACTCTTTTAGAAAATATTGAAGTACAGTGATAATTGTGTTTAAATGCACTGATTAATCTGAGATTAAATGACAGTTTGAATTTAAAATATACTTTGAAATCTAGATCAGCACAGTGCTAGTATATTAAATGTAAACCATGGGACATTTGATCAGTTTATGAATATATACTGAAACATTCAGACAGATTGATTTGAGAGTATATTTATACAGCAATATTTTAATCTGACTAATGAATTCATTTGAAATGTGTCATTGGTTAAATGAAGTTGACTAACTGTTAATTGTGTGAGATTTTATATTACTGAAGTAACAAAATTGCTTTGATTTGTTAAGGAATTTCATCCATCCTTCATCTGTCCTTAGGGGTCTGCCATTAGGGCTCTGTATACTAATGTGAGGTCCATCTGCAAGAAACCTGGCATTATTAATGACCTGCTGTTTGATATAGACCATCCATTTATTATGGAGACTTGGGAATGGTAATTTTGGCCTCCATCTTATGGCTTTGGTATCAACAGGGACTTCCATTATTTAGTTTCTAAGATTAGATAAAATCAGGCATGTGGTTAGCATGTGCTTTTACTGTGACATTCATCTGACTCAGGTTGTCAATATTCTGACTGCAGGAATAAACAGTAGGTTCCTTTTCATCTGCAATCCACCTGGCTGCATGAGAACATACCTACATAAATTCTTACACTTTCCCATTCACTCAGTGTTATGTTACCAGAACTTAGGTTCACAGGTTCATAGCTAGGTACTAGGCTGTCTACCCGAGGGCATTTATAAGCCTAGCCAGTGTGTGTCAGTTTTCGCCACTCATTGATTAATTAACTGAGCCTCTGTCAAGAAGAGACAATGAAGTGATCCCAGGGGTGTATTTTCTGTTACCCATCCACTCGTCAAGGTTTCTCTTGAAGAGTGTTAGTGAGGGGCTCTGCCTAATGTAGTTAGGAATTTTGTTCCAAAGCATGGGGAGTCTCTGTGACAGGAATCTATCCATCCAGCATGTTTTATTTATTGTTGTGGCGAGGTTTAGCTCACTGGAGCAAGTGGCTTGCAGTGACTTGGATTTCTTTAGGTGGAGCATGTCCATCAATTCTGAGTTGGACATGGCTTTGTAAGTCAGGCAGAGATCACCTCCGAGTAAGCGATATGTGACTGAGTACAGCTGGAGTTTTTCCATTTGGGCTGCATAGGACATATGTTTGGGGCCAGTAATCCTCTTGGTGAGGTACTTTTGTGGTCTTTCCAGCTGTTGGGAGTGGATGCCCCAAATGGGGCATTGTACTCTATGATGGGTCTGATGAATGACAAGTAGAGGGGCACTATAACCTCTTTATTTCTAGTTGCAAACCCTTTAGTAATTAGATGGGCTACATAGAAGGATTTCCTAACTACTTTGGCAATATGATTGTCAAAGGAGAGATTACTATCTACCTGGGTCCCCAGATCTATTATTACTTCTTCTGTATTAAGGGGCTGCCACCTATGTGGTAATTCATGGGTGTTTTGTTTTTCCCAAATGGGATGACTATGCATTTTTTGGCATTTAGCTTGAGACCATGACTTTGACACCAGGTGTCCGTCTCAGTAAGGCCCTTTTAGAGAATGTCTGTGTCAGCCAGAGAGTCAATTATGGCTCCCAGTTTGCAGTCATTGGTGAACTTGGTTAGCCATAGTCCTCCTGTGTTTGCCTGTACTTCTGAGAAGTATATGCCGAACAGTAGGGGTCCCAGGACCGAGCCTTGTGGGACACCACTTGTGACTGGTTTAGAGTCGGACCTGGAGCCCGCTATTCTTACCGTGTGAGTTCTGTCTGTAAGCCATTTGGCAACCCATCTCGTGACGTAGGGTTTTTTGTTCAGGCTGGTGAGTTTTTCTATAATTCCTGAGTAGGGAATGATGTCAAAAGCCTTGGCGAGGTCAAGGTAGGCTGTGTAAACTACCTTCCCCTCATCTATGGCCTTGGTGACTGTCTCGAAGAAGTCAACTAGGTTTAGTAGGCATGATCTGCCCTTAACAAAGCAGAACTGGGTCGGGTCAAGTGTTTGAAGGTTCCCAATGTCTTTGTTAATGAGTTCCATAATGATGCGCTCCCTAGCCTTGCAGACCAGGCTAGTCAGGCTTATGGGGTGATAGTTACCAGGGTCAGTTGTGGCCCCTCCTTTGTAGAGTGGAATAACCGTTGCTGTGTGCCATTCTATGGGCATGTAGCCTGTGGAGAGGCTGAGGTTGAACAGTGTGTTTAGGTGGAGGGTTAGTCTGTTCTGTAGTCCGTGCAAGACGCAGCCTGGGACACCATCTGGCCCCACTGATGCTGTGCTTTTGGCTTTGAAAGGGCTGTTTTCACTTGTGCATCTGTGATTTCCGGGACACTACACTTTTCCGGTATTATTGTGGTCCCTTTTGGGGCAGTCCTAGATGTTTTGAATATTTGGGTTGATGGTAAGTCAGCATCTCTTACTAAAGAATTCCTCTTGAAAGTTTGGGGTTTGCTAAAATCATTACCTCTGCAACAGAAAAATTAGGGCATACTCTTGACTTTATTTTCCATTTGGATGGGAAGACCACTGAGAAGTCTTGGTCTGATACAGAGCATACAGTTCATGCAGATCAAATTCCATCTCTCTGAAACAAAAAAAAAATACACACTTCAACAATATTTCAAAATGCACATTTATTTTACCGGCATTTAAACATGAACATTTCACTTTGTGTAGCGAATGCATCATGTTGCAGGAAAGGGGAAAACAAGAAGACAAGGGGAAAAGCACAAGGGAAGGAAGGGTAACTTTTTTGTTGGAAAAGAGCACCTTTGTTTCCAAGAATTCTTCAGAGGAACAGCAAGGCAGTATAGATGAACTTGAGGTGTTTGAGGAAACCATCTAGCTCAGGTAGCTGCTAATGCAACTAAGGGTGGCGTCAGACCATCAAAGAAACGTGCGTCTACGGAGCTTATGTGAAGAGCATGAGAAGAGGGTCTAGGAGAATTCCTGCTTTCAGAGTATATCAAAACCAGATCTTGTCTGAAGAGGAAATAATGTTAACGTTCAGAACACTTGGCACAAAGGGTGCAGTGTAGACACTGGAGAGGTGGCTTTGGATTCCAAATAAGGCAGAATAGTGTCAGCACACTGCAGAGTATCAAATGTTACTGAGGAGGGAAAGATTATCATTGAGTACAGGAGAAACCAAAGTGATTATGATAATGCTGAAGTGGAAACACAGTGACACTGAGGAGGAATGCAATGCAACGGACATAAAGAAAGAAGACAGAGTCTAAAGAAGAATGAAGATGACGAACTTAAAATACACGACTGTGTGGAACAGGAGGATAAGCAATACAAATAAGATTGCCAGTACTGGCAGGAAAGACACAAGAATGTGTGATGAGGAAATTGTGATAAATAGTCTGAATCCTACAGGAACATGAATGGAATAACTTAGACAGGCTGTAGTCATAAAAATAGGAATCCAAGAATAAAAGTAAAAAGTAAATCTAAAAACAGAATGGACAAACAGCACAGTGTATTTTTATTTTTTTCTTATTTTTAGAAGCAAAAAAGCATCATAAGCGTAACACAAAGACAAAAGGAAGGTTGTTGCTGAAGCAGCTAATGTACATATAATAGGATATTCTATTAACATAAAGGTGTTAGAGGCAGAGGGGAGGACAGAAGAGCAGTTTAGCTTGAATGGAGCCTATACCACATCTGACAACAGGCAAGGCAAGTCACACTCTATTAGATGCATCCAGAAAATAGTGAGATGCCATATGATTGGGCATGCAACTGATCTGCCAATGAGGTAGAAGGAACAAAGAAGCAGAGAACTGTGGAGCCAACATTTTAAAGGAAGATAAACAGTTGTTTGATCTTTTTAAAGGTGCTATTGGTGTAATACACCAGAAGGGCAAGGAAAGAATAACAGAATTCAATAATTGGATGAGGGTCTTGTGTAGCCAGAAAAAGGTCAGGGAGAGAACAAATAGCTAGGAACTACATGAAAGAAGCCAAGGGTACACACCTGGCATAACCAGCTTCTCTCTCTCTGGATGTGAAGGAGATGTTGAAAGTTGAACTGGAAACATGAATTAAAATGAAAGTCCTTTTAAGGTAAACCAAAATGTAGGAAACAACGTAGCATGACTTGGGAAGGTACAGTGGAAGCACTGCACCTGAGGTAGAATGTGGGAATGAAACAACAGGATTAAACAAAATAGGATAAAGGAAGAAGTGGCAAGTGAAAGAAATGTTGTAAAACATTAGAGGTCTGAGTAAAATAGATAAGAACCAATGCATTTTGTTACAGAGATAAAGTTCTATCTATGACACAGATACACACAGAGCTATTTGAGGTGGAGCAGCTGATCTGTGACATATAGCAATAAGTTGCCTGTTTTTTTTTTTGTTTGTTTTGTTTTTTTTTTTTGCTTATTTGTGGTAGTTATTGCTTATTTTAGATATTTACAGCAATTTTATTGTACACTGCATACTTGTACTGTATTTCATAGCTATTGGCTTACTTGTGATAAACATTTCTGTAGTGTTTTCTGCCTAAAATAGTTTAGGTGGTAGCTGTAATATTGTCCACATTCCTGATTGTGCTTGTGATAAACATTTATGCAGTGTGTTCTGCCTAAAATAGTTTAGGTAGCAGCTGTAATATTCTCCATATTCCTGATTGTGTTGTGGGCCTAGTTGTTTGTTAGAGGCTGTTTTCTGAGCTCACTGTCCAGGCCATCATAGCAAAGACCATCCCTCACTTTAGTGAGATTTTAGTGTTTATGGTCATTGTCTAGTTGGGTTGCCAGGGCTACGGCTTGGAGAAAGCACCTCATTGGTCTTTTGAACATTTTTTAAAGTTGTTTCAGGTTTCAACTTTCTGCTAAGAGGTTAACTTGAGTGTTTCAGCCACTACACACAGATCTATCTGAGGTGGAGCAACTGATCTATGACATATAGTAATAAGTAGCCTGTTTTTTTGCTTATTTGTAGTATTTGTAGTTATTGCTTATTTTAGATATTTATAGCAATTTTATTGTATACTGTATACTTGTACTGTATTTCATAGCTATTGGCTCACTTGTGGTAAACATTTCTGTAGTGTTTTCTCCCTCCTACCCTCCCTATTGGCATCTTGTCTTTATACCTGCTGGCCTTGCAGTTGCTTGCCCCTTCTCTAAATTTGGTCTTGGACACTCCTCCCAGTCTAGTGTCATTAGCTCATTCTACCTAATACAGAGAGAATCTCCTTCTGTTCCTCCTTTCTCCCTTTCTAGAAAAAAAACATTGTCTGAATATCCTTGTGATCTGACTGTGCTTCTCAAACATTTTAGAAATACAGAGTATATTTTAGTTCATAGGTTCATAGGTTCATGCTAGGCTACCTGCCCTAGGGCATTTATAAGCCTAGCCAGAGTGTGTTTGGCTTTCGCCATCCATTTTAAATTAATTTTGCTATGCCCTTTTTCGAGGTTAGTATACTGTGCCTCTGTCTAACAGTGACACAGAACTGATACCCGGGGTAAACCTACGATCTCCCATCCACTCATCAAGATTCCTCTTGAAGAGAGTCAATGAGGGACACTGCCTAACCTGGACTGGGATTTTATTCCAGAGTGAAGGGAGCCTCTGGGTTATGAATCTGTCCCTCCAGCATGTTCTATTTGTTTCAGTGCTGAGGTTCAAGTCTCTCAAGCACGTAGCTCGATGGGATTTGGATTTTCTGAGGTGCAGCATGTCCATTAATTCCGGGTTGGACATGGCTTTATACATCAGGCACAGATCGCCTCTGAGCAGACGGTATGCCACTGAGTAGAGCTGGAGTTTCTTTAACCAGGCAGCATATGGCATCTGTTTGAGCCCTTTGATCCTCTTGGTGAGGTACGTTTGGGGTCTTTCCAGTTGCTGCAGGTATCTGGTAAGGTACATCCCAAAAGGGGCATTGTACTCAATTATGGGCCTGATGAGGGATGAGTAAAGAGGCACGATGACCTCCCCTGATCTAGATGTGAATTCCTTCATGATTAGCTGGGCTATATAAAATGTTTTTCTAACCACTTTGGCCACGTGGTTGTCAAATGAGAGATTGCTATCAACTTGGGTCCCCAGGTTCCTAATTACTTCTTCTGTACTTAATGGATTACCACCTATGTGGTAATTTGTGGTCACTTTGTTTTTGCCAAAGGGGATGACTATACACTTTTTGGCGTTTAGCTTGAGGCCATGGCTCTGGCACCAGTTGTTTGTTTCTATGAGCCCCTTTTGGAGGATGCTTGTGTTGGCTGGAGAGTCAATTATGGCGCCCAGTTTGCAGTCATCTGCGAACTTGGTCAGCCACAGTCCTTCCGTGTTGGCCTGTACCTCCGAGAAATATAAACCGAACAAGAGAGGTCCCAGGACTGAGCCTTGTGGGATGCCACTTGTAACTGGTTTGGAGTCTGACATGGCTCCAGCAATTCTAACCATGTGGGTTCTGTCCTTGAGCCAGTTTGCAACCCATCTAGTGATACAGGGGTTTATATTTAAGCTTGTGAGCTTATCTATAATGCCCGAGTGGGGTATTGTATCGAAGGCTTTTGCGAGGTCCAGGTAGGCTGTGTGGACCACCTTCCCCTCGTCAATGGTCTTGGTGACTGTTTCAAAGAAATCAACCAGGTTTAAGAGGCAGGATCTGCCCTTAACAAAGCCGAACTGGGTAGGATCCAGTGTCTGTAGGTCCCCAATATCTTTATTTATGAGGTCCATGATGATCCTTTCCATAGCTTTGCAGACTAAGCTAGTCAGGCTTATGGGGTGATAGTTTCCAGGATCCGTTGAGGCACCACCTTTGTGGAGAGGGACCACTGTTGCTGTACACCACTATTTGGGTACATATCCTGTAGTAAGGCTAAGATTGAACAGTAGTTTTATGTTTGGGTTTAGCTCTTCTTGGAGTTCATGTAGGATGCAGCCCGGGACACCGTCTGGTCCCATTGATGCTGTGTTTTTTGCTTTGGAAAGGGCAGCTCTTACCTGAGCATCTGAGATGTCAGGGGGGCAGCACTCTGCTGGGATAGATATTTGCCCTTGGGGAGAAGTTTGCGCTGAACCTGTCAGCTAGGATGTTGGCAATGTCTGTGGGTTTGGTGTATTTTTTGTCATTTTGGACTAATTCTGAGCATATCTGGGAATTCCCACCCAGGTCGCTAACATAACTAAAGAAAGCCTTGTGATTATCCTTAGTGTCCTGTGCAATTTTTCTCTCGAAGCTGGCCTTAGACGGTTTTATGAGTGCCCATAGTTTTTTGCTAATACTGATCAGAGATGCCTTCCCTTTTTGGGATTTTGCTCTATCATGTAGTAGCTTCCTCCTTCTATTGTATAGTTTGTTTATGGCTGGGGTCCACCAGACAGGACACCTGCCTTTGGAGGACTGGGTCTTGGTTTTATTTGGGATTGCATGATCCATGCATTCCTGAAGGTGTTCATAGAATGTGTTTATAAAGGATTCTGCAGTCTGGGCCGTATTTCCCACAGTCCCAGGGGCTTTGAAGGATTCCACCTTGGTTTTGAGGAGTGTGAAATTTGCTTTAGAGAAGTTTTTCACTGTGGTTTTCAGGGCAGGGGATGGAGTTGGGATGTGACTATCCAGTGAGATTAGTTTATGGTCTGATCTTATCAGTGATGGATACACTTCTGGTCTGGAGCATTGAGTCCCCATGTTGGTGATGATCAGGTCCAGTATGTTTTCCCCTCTTGTGGGAGTGGTAACAAGTTGTTCCATAGCATTTGAGTTTATAAATTCTAGGAACCTTTGGGCTAGGGTGTTGGAGCTAGAGTAATGCTCCCAGTCTATGTTTGGGTAGTTGAAGTCGCCCAATATAATGGTGTTTGGAGAGACCTTCATATTTTCCAGTGTTCTCAGGAAGGCCGAGTGGGGTTCCTGGGTTTGGGAGGGTGGTCTGTAGCAGGCTATAAACTGGAAGGCAGTTTTACCCACTGTTAGTTGCACTTGGATAGTCTCTGATGCTTCGTGCTGTGCCACCAACCTGGAGGTGTGGGTATCTTTGACAAATATTGATACTCCCCCTCCTTTTGTGGTTCAGTCCAAGTTTTGGGGTCGAAAAGCATGGTATGAGGTATAACCTGGTAGTGCTGGGGTGCTCTCGGGAGCCTTGAACCAGGTTTCTGTTACTGCACAGATATCTATGTTCTCCATGCTAAGGAGAGTTTCAAGTGCGTGCATCTTGAGGTTTAGACTTCTGGCGTTGAGTAGCATTACTCTTAGTTTCTTATCCCTTGTGATACCTATGGAGGTGGGTTTGTCTTTTGAGCCTTGCCTAAAAAAGGCAATATGGGGGTAGCAAGATCCTTTGCCAATATCCAAAAGCCCAGGGGTGACAGGTGCAAGCCGTCCCTAGCGAAGCATCGTGGCTTGTCGAGCATGTCATCCCAGGCTGACAGGCATTGGATCCCCTTTGAATGACACCAATACTTAAGACAATTGTTGAAATTGATCATCTTGTCTTCATATTGTGGCATCATTCTTGGTGAGGGTAAGATGCTACTCAAAGTCAGGGTCATACCAGCCTGGGCTACATGGTCAGAGAGCTCCTCTATGTCTCTTTTCATGTAGTCCAGGGAGGTACGTCTCAGGTCATTCACACCAGCATGGACAATGACTGAGTCATATTTGTACTTGCCTTGGAGTGACCTGAGTGCTTGTGTAATGTGGCGGATCCTAGCGCCCGACAGGCAGCTCACCGTGACCTTCTCCTTGTTCAGCCTGGTGAGCGGGACGTCAGTGTGCCTGACGATAGAGTCACCTATTACAAGTGTATCAGGTGTGTTGTTTAGCCTTAAGGGCTGTGACTGTTTGGCACACTGGCTTTGTGAGCTATGTGTTGCACGTGTTTTGTTTTGGGGTAGCAGTTGCATGGGTGTCTGCTTTGGAGGTCTCTGCTGCTTAGGCAGATTTTTATTTAGAGCCTCCGAGTATGTTTTTGTGTGTTTATGTGTTTGGTTTGCTGTCGTGGTAGGTCTATGTGAGACTGGAATTATAGTGAGTGTGGTTTCCTTCTCCTCCTGACTGGTTTCGCCAGTACTGAGTTGAGAGAGCTTAGCCTCCAGTATGACTATATGGTTGCATCTCTCACATGTGTTGGAATTTGTTGGGAGGAGGAGAGGGTTGTCTGTGTACATGAGGCAGTTGTAACATTGCCTCAAGATTCCCAGATTCACCAGCTGGACCGGAAAGGAGATTGACAACTGACCTTTGGACATGCTAGAATAGTATTGGGAATTCCTTTATAATTGAAAAAAGGGCCAATGGGGAAAGAGGTACTCAAGGGGAGTTTGTGAGGGTGTAGTGCTTTTAATATTTTAGTGCTGACTTATATAATTGCTTTAGTGAGCAAGTGCCAGGTAACTTAAATGCAATGTGTTACAGGTAACTTAAATGCAAAAATGGCAAACAGTAACTTTCTTTCAAGTGAAACAAGGAGATAAGTACAGTAAGCAAGGCAGATATCACTAGGGATCCACAGAAGCGCTGAAAAGCCGCGTTTTAGGTGGAATTAGCATTTCAGGGAAATAACAAGCAAACAAACAACAAGCATACAAATAAAGCTAGATTCAGCAGGCTTGGATCTAGTCTATGCTACAGCAAACAAGGTGTACCAATTTCAGTAAGAAACAGTTCAAATATGCAGGCACTATAAGCCTTTAACCAGAAATTCCCAGCTCAGAAGGGCAGAGTCCAGCCTCTCCTCCCACAAGAGTGCAGACCACGAACCTTCTTAATGTAAAATAACTGGCCTGAAGCCCAAGTGCTTAAACCAGAACTAATACACTTTTAGAATAACAGACACTGAGCCCTCAATCAGCAGTTCACAACTTAGAAGGATGTAAGCTACCTGTCCTGCCACCACAGTGCAGGCCACAAACCTTCCTAATGTAAAACAACTGGTCTGAAGCCCAAGTGCTTAATCCAAAAGACTTAGAATGATAGCTACACTTTAATCAAGTTACAACCAAGCAGTAATAAATACAATTGAATACTTTAAAGAATGCCTGGATTAGTGCTCAAGTTATACAAACAAAGCTAGATTCAGCAGGCCTGGAGCTAGTCTATGCTACAGCAAATAAGGTGTACCAATTTCAGTAAGAAGCAGTTCAAATATGCAGGCACTATAAACCTTTAACCAGAAATTCCCAGCTCAGAAGGGCAAAGTCCAGCCTCTCCTCCCACAAGAGTGCAGACCACGAACCCTTTTAATGTAAAATAACTGGCCTGAAGCCCAAGTGCTTAAACCAGAATTAATACACTTTTAGAATAACAGACACTGAGCCCTCAATCAGCAGTTCACAACTTAGAAGGATGTAAGCTACCTGTCCTGCCACCACAGTGCAGGCCACAAACCTTCCTAATGTAAAACAACTGGTCTGAAGCCCAAGTGCTTAATCCAAAAGACTTAGAACGATAGCTACACTTTAATCAAGTTACTACCAAGCAGTAATAAATACAATTGAATACTTTAAAGAATGCCTGGATTAGTGCTCAAGTTATACAAACAAAGCTAGATTCAGCAGGCCTGGATCTAGTCTATGCTACAGCAAACAAGATGTACCAATTTCAGTAAGAAGCAGTTTAGATATGCAGGCACTATAAGCCTTTAACCAGAAATTCCCAGCTAGAAGGACAGAGTCCAGCCTCTCCTCCCACAAGAGTGCAGACCACGAACCCTTTTAATGTAAAATAACTGGCCTGAAGCCCAAGTGCTTAAAACAGAATTAATACAATTTTAGAATAACAGACACTGAGCCCTCAATCAGCAGTTCCCAACTTAGAAGGATGTAAGCTACCTGTCCTGCCACCACAGTGCAGACCACAAACCTTCCTAATGTAAACCAACTGATCTGAAGCCCAAGTGCTTAAACTAAAATGCTTAGAATGAGTTACACCAAGCAGTAATAAATACAATTGAGTACTTTTAAGATGACACAAAAGCAAAATAAAGTAGGAAGAAACATAAATACAGTAAAAGCAGATAAAAAAAAAAAATTGAGTGAGCAAATGAGATGGGCCCAGGAGTTACAGGACAGAAACAAGTGCAAATGCAGGCCTTCAAATCAGAAAGTTGAGAGAGATGGAAGACCGCCCAAACGGCCAATAACTACAAATTCTGGGCCAGAACCACTCCTCATGTGGTAGACAGGTTACCTAGTGCTTACCACTCCCACTGATAAGCTAGAAGGCTTCCCTCCAACACAGAAATGCTTGGGGGCTCAGAAGCTTACAAATAGTCCTGGATACAGCAAATCTGTATCTGGAACACTAATTACAGGAAAGGTAGGAAACAGGCTTACAATTATTTTTTTTTCCAGAAAAGTAGCAAAAACAGTAGTAAAAACAATTCACATGCAGTGCAAGCGGGTGCATTTATTAAAACTGTATTTGCCTTAATATTGCTACAACTCAAGTGCTCTAGGTTGTACTGCATCTGAATTGTTTGTGTGTTTTAGCTGCTTTTCTGTATATATAGACTTTTCTGTATATGTAGACTAGCTACTTATTTTACTGTAGTACTGCCTCTTAAAATCGTTTTTCAGTTGTGCACTTACCTTGCTTCATTCAAAAAGTTTTATATTGCTAATTTTGTAGAGTTTTAATTGTATTTGCTGTTTAGGGTTACACAGTCAAGTGTGTTAGCCTTTCCTGTGTTTATTTAGTGTATTATTGCATTGTTTAGCCTGTTTTAACCAAAAAAAAAAAAAAAAAAACTATCTTGTTTGCTTGTTTCCAACCTTTCCTAGCTAGTATAGTCCAGATCCCAGGCTTTGCTGGTTTCAGGACTTTATTTTCCATGTTCAGAGCTATCCAGACCTTGCTGTGGTAGAGGGAAGTCCTACTGCTTACCAGTGGGAGTGCTGAGCATTGTACTGCCTGTCTGACACTAAAGGAGTGGTTTCCAGCTCTGAAACTGTAATTTTGGCCATTTTGGGCTGATTTCTATCCCTTTCAACTTTCTGTCTTAAAAACGCATGTGTTTGCGCATTTGCATCATGCAGCATCGCCGGGCTACGGTTAAACTATTCCAGGTGCCAGAAAGTCTGCTCCTGAAATTCTCCCTTAGAACTAGCTGGATTCTCATTAGTAGCACTAAAATCTGAACCCCTGTTACTAGCACTTGCTCTAGAACCTGCTGGAAAGAACTAGGAAGCCTTAAACCGATACAAGCACTCAACTCTCCTTGTTAATAAGGAGAAATTAATTGTAAGCACTAAACAGTCTATAATTGCAAAGTACCTTGCAAAGGTAAGGGAAAACAGCTCTTGTACTTTACAAAAAAGCACCTAAACAGGCATGTCTAAGGGTCAGCTTCTGGTGGTTTCTCCTGTCCACCTGGTGAATCTGGGCATACTGGGGCAATGCAGCAACTGCCTCATGTACACAGACAACCGTCTCCTCCTACCAGCCAACCCTACAACCTGCAAGAGATGCACTTACTTAGCCAAACTGGAAGCAAAGCTCTCTCCAGCCAAGATTGCGCTAGACAGTCAAGAGGAGAAGGTTAAAACCTGCACTACACCTCAAGCAACACATAGCCTTTCAAAACCCAGACCATCAACACCCACACATAGCAACAGTAAACCCACATGCGGAGGCCTGTAACATTAACCTGCCCAAGCAACAAGAACCTCTGAAGCTGAAACACAAACAAATACCAGTCACAACCAAAGTGACACATAGCTCACAACACCAGTGTGCCACCCAACAACAGCCCCTAAGGCAAGACAATGTACCCAACACTTTAGTCATAGGTGATGCTATAGTCAGGCACACTGATGTTCCACTCACCAGGCTGAACAAGGAGAAAGTTACAGTCAGCTGCCTGTCGAGTGCCAGGATCCACACATAATGCATGCACTCAAGTCACTCCACAACAAGTACAAATACGACTCTGTCATTGTCCATGTTGGAGTGAATGACTTGAGACGTACCTCCCTGGACTACATGAAAAGAAACACGGAAGAGCTCTCGGATCATGTGACCCAGGCAGATATGACCCTAGCCCTGAGTTGCATCCTGCCTTCACCCAGAATGATACCACAGTATAAGGACAAAATGATTGACTTCAACAATTGGCTAAGCTTCTGCCTGGGATGACATGATCGACTAACCATGATGCTTTGCCAGAGATGGTCTGCACCTGTCACCCCTGGGATTCAGGTTACTGGCTAAAGCTCTCGCCACCCCTATAGTGCCTTTTTTTAGGCAAGGTTCAAAGGAAAAAACCACCACCGTAACAGATACAAGCATGCAAAATCTGAAGGTAATGCTACTCAATGCTAGAAATCTAAACCTCAAAATGCACTCTCTCGAGGCACTCCTAAAAATGGAGAACATTGTTATCTGTGCAGCTCAAGGCTCCAGAGAGCCCCCTGCAGTACCAGGCTACAACTCTTACCACACTTTTCGGCCACCAAACCAAGACTGAAACACTTAAGGTGGAGGAGTGACCATATTCACCAAGGATATTCACACCTCCAGGCTAGTTGCCCAACACACTGCATCTGAAATTCTCCAGGTGCAACTAACACTAGGTAAGACTGCAATACAAATTGTAGCTTGCTACAGATCCCCCACCATGCCAAAAGATTCTCACTACACCTTTCTAAACATACTGGACAATATTAGGATACAACCAAACACCCTAATACTGGGTGATTTCAACTACCCTGCCATTAACTGGGAAAACTACTCAGGTACCAACACCTTTTCCCAACAGTTCTTGGAATTCATAAATTCCAGTGCCCTAGATCAACTAATCCATTGTCCCACCAGGGGCACCAGTATCCTAGGCCTGGTCATTACCAACATGGGAGATAGATGCTCCATACCAGTGATCACCCCTCATTGGTCAGGTCTGACCATAAGCAAATCACCCTTGACATCCACATCCCACCCCCACCCCCCAGTAAGGAAACCTCTGTAAAAAACTTCTCCAAAACCAACTTCATGCTACTCAAGTCAGAAGTGACAAACTTCATGACACCCATGCAGATGGGGAGCGGAAAGCTCAACTGCTGAATCCTACACTAAGGCACTGTATGAGCACATCCACTCGTGCATGAATCGTGCCATCCCAAATAGAACCAAGAAGCTCTCCTCCAAAAAAAGGAAGCCAATCTGATGGTCCTCTGCCATAAACAAACTATTCAACAGAAGAAAGAAACTGTTGCAGAAAAGAGGAAAATCCCAGGATGCAAAAAACTCTCTTACCAGCCTCAGTCAGAAGCTGAGATCCCTCATAAAATCCTCCAAAGCTAGTTACGAAAATAAAATTGCCAAAAATTCCAAAGACAACCATAATGCATTCTATAGTTATGTCAAGAATCTAAATGGCAGTGCTCAGATATGCTCTGAGCTACAACAGAATGGCATTAAATATACTGATCCCAAGATATTGCCAATATTCTGGCAGATCGATTTAGTGCAAACTTCACCCCCCTCTCATCCCTTAAAAGGCCCATCTCAATACCAAAAGATTGCCAAATTCCGGTAATCACGGCCACACAGGTAGAAACCACACTCTCCAAAGCTAAGAATCCAGCATCCATGGGACCAGATGACATCCCGGGTTGTGTACTACATGAACTACAAAATGAACTGGCACCTCACCTAAGTGTCATGTTTAATCATAGCCTCACCTCAGGCTTCGTGCCCAGTGAGTGGCACACAGCTACAGTTATCCCACTCCACAAGGGAGGATCCATCTTGGATCCCAGGAACTACCGTCCCATCAGTCTGACGAGCCTGATCTGCAAGGGCATGGAATGCATTATCATGAAACTTATAAACAAAGACATTGGCGACCTTCAAACACTGGACCCCACCCAGTTTGGGTTCATGAAGGGCCGATCTTGTCTCCTGAACCTGGCTGACTTCTTCAAATCAGTCTCCAGAGCTGTGGACGAGGGTAAGGCGGTCCACACAGCCTATCTGAACCTTGCCAAGGTCTTCAACACCATCCCCCACTCTGGAATCATAGATAAACTTACTAAGCTGGGCATAAATCCCTATGTCACTCAATGGGTTGCCAACTGGCTTACTGACAGAACCCAGACTGTAAAAGTAGCCGACTCCAAATCCAGCTCCAGACAAGTGACAAGTAGAGTACCTCAGGGTTCAGTCCTGGGACCGCTCTTGTTTGGCATCTACTTCTCGGAAGTACATGCCAACACTAAGGGACTCTGGCTAACAAAGTTCGCAGATGACTGCAAACTGGGAGCCATTATTGAATCCCCAAATTATGTGGATATTCAACAAAAGGGCCTTACAGAAACAGATGCTTGGTGCCAGAGCCATGGGCTCAAGCTTAATGCCAAGAAATGTATAGTTATCCCCTTTGGGAAAAAACATCTAACCATGAATTACCACATAGGTGGCAGTACACTAAACACCGAAAGTGTGATGAGAGACTTAGGGACACAGGTGGACAGTGGTCTCACCTTCGATAACCACATCACCCCAACAGTCAGGAAATCCTTCTATATGGCACACCTCATCACTAAGGGCTTTTCATCAAGAAAAAAGGAGGCCATTGTCCCACTGTACTCATCCCTCATTAGACCCATTATAGAGTACAACCCCCTATTTTGTATGTACCTCACAAGACCTCTGCAACAGCTGGAAAGGCCATAGAAATACCTCACTAAAAGAATCACAGGCCTAAAGCAGATGACCTATACTGACCGTTTAAAAAAACTCCAGCTATACTGTGGCATATCGTCTACTCAGGGGAGATCTCTGCTTAACATACAAGGCCATGTCAAACCCTGAGCTGTTGGACATGCTCCACTTAAAGAAATCCCAATCCTTCAGAGCCACATGCTCCAGGGATCAAAACCTTGTCATCACAATGAACAAAACATGCTGGAGGGCTAGGTTCCTGACCCAGAGACTCCCCATACTCTGGAATAGACTGTCCATACATGTCAAGGAGAGTGCCTCCTTGGCGATCTTCAAAAGGAACCTTGATGATTGGATAGGAGATAGGAAATTCACCCCAGGGATCATGTCAGTAGCCCTGCTAGACAGAGGTCCAGGGAAGTAAATAATGTGGGAAGAAATATCCAGGGAATTGTTATGGCTAGGCTTGTATAGGCCCTAGGGCCGATAGCCTAGTACCAAC
Source organism: Protopterus annectens (assembly GCF_019279795.1). Lineage (NCBI taxonomy): Eukaryota > Metazoa > Chordata > Ceratodontiformes > Protopteridae > Protopterus > Protopterus annectens. Next base: position 434,556,538 of record NC_056741.1, on the reverse strand, counting down.
CTATGAACCAGATTTGCTATGTTTGATTAGTAGTTTGGGCACTGGAAGAGCTGGTGAAAGGAGGGAAAAGGAGTGATGAGACAATGCTGACTCACTTCTCAACAGTGGATGAAGAGGTGAGTATGGTAGAGGTGCTTACTCTGTGGAAACTAGTAATCACATACTTGTAAGGGAGCAGATTCTTCTGAGAGGATATGTCTCTCACAAAAGTGGGTGACATGACTTTAATAATGCCCATTGCATGCTCAGCCCTCTGGCATTTATGGGCATGCACAGTGGAGGTTGTACATATGTAACACAAAAGAACCCTTGTGGTTGCCTTGATGACAGCTGTGCAGCAGCTGGCTACTGTCCAGTGCAAAATAATAGTGGAATTGCAGCAAGCTGACAGATAGTTGTCAAGCACAGCTGGCCAATCAATAAATCAATAAATAAATCAAACAAAATAATCAGTTTCATGTATATGCATAAAAAGAGGCACTGCCACTGTAGGCAGGATACAAACATAGGTTATGCTATGCTGTGACTGGAATGTTACCAAAAGGATTATAGGTGTGTGCAAGGGATATGGACAGCAAAAGAGACCTGGTGTAGCTGCTGTGATCTCACCTTTAATGCAAAGAAATGCAGCATAGCTATCTTTGGTAAAGCCTGACCCCCTCCTCTTATCACACTGCAAGCAACTCCCTCAAAACAGACTCTTATTAGAGACCTGGGTACCTACATAGACAGTAAGATTTCCTGTGATAACCATGTCTCATTTCTGATTAGGAAGTCCTTCTGCCTCAAACAGTGTATCTGTCAGGGTATCTCATCTAGGACAAAGGATGTCCTTGTCCCTCTATATTCCTCCCTTATTAGACTTGTTGTCAAATACAACACCATTTTTGGAAAGTACCTATATAAGTATTTTATACAGCTAGAAAGACCCCAAGATTTCTAACTAAAACAGTCTCTGTTTTAAACCACTTAAACTAGCTCAACAGATTGAGATCAATTATAGAAAGCACATCTGGAGATACTTGGCTACAGGGTGTCACAAACAAAAAAAGAATGGTATTGAAAATGTATAGAGTAGATACGTAGATTGACAGTTTGGAGGTGAACCATAAAACTGGCATTCATTATTGCTTCTTTTTAATAAGCAGCATCTCACTCCAAGAGATGTTATTAACAGAATGTAAGCAGACAATTAAAATTAAAGTGTATTAATTGTAGGTCTTTAAAATAACCTTCATTTTGGCTCTACAACTCTAAAATTGTTAACTAGAATATGGCTGACAACTGCTATCTATTCCTCAGTGTAGAGATTTGGATATAATTATTGATGAATCTCTTTTTCAGACATCATTTGCTGTAACTATAAAGAAGGGTTATTTATCTTCTTTTCAGATTTTTTATTATATCAGCACAAAGAAGTATCTTAAGATGTAGTTGCCACTATATTCATCTATGGTGTGTTCAACTTTGTGAAATGAAATTATAAAGTTCCACTGTTTCCTAATAACGTGTGTGTGGGGGGGGAGGGGGGTATCATATCTCTGCATATCTGTGTTAGTTCATACCCCAAATATAACTCTTTAAATGTTTCCCTGCGTTGATACATTGCATTATGTCAGTCTTACAGGTTACCATTATTACAGGTGAACTATATGTACAGCTTATGAAGCTAGCAACAATAACATTTCCTACACTTTTTTTTAGAATGGGCTTCATTTCAATTATTTACAATACCTAACAACTTAATGTTAAGTTCTAGCATACCTCATTCTTTTAGAAATAAATTTAATTCTGAGAGGACTTCCCAAATGTAAATACTGTAAAATTTCACATTTTTTAAGAGCTTAAATGTTGCTTGGGCAAGTTTCTGAGTTAATAAATTTATACAAGTTGGATTATGTTGAAAGATTATTTGGGTCTATAACCTGTTGACCTTTTAAAATAGTGAACTGTAGTTATGGGAAACTTTAACTTACAAGCAGTTAACAGAGGATTCTCCATTTGGGTAAGAAGAAAAAAAAGGGAAATGAAAGAAACTCTCACAGAATCTATAATAAAGAAGCAATCGAGAACATCCTTGGCTTAGTCTTCACTAAGAATGATCAAGTGGCAAGGGTAGATGTGAAAGAGCAACAGGAAAACCAAAATCATGCCACAGTATGGTTCGCATTCCCATGATTTAAGCTAAGTGCCAGTAGGATTAGGTTCATAGGTGTATACTAGGCTAATGACCACTTGGGCCTTTAAAAGCCTAGCCATGCAACCCAAATGTAACTCTCAAATTTGATTTATATTTGATTTATAGGAGGGTGATTTACTGACTGCCTCTATCCATCAGAGACATAGGAGCCATACCAGGGATGAATTTCCAGTTTACCATCCATTGGTCCAAGTTGCACTTAAATAGAGACAGGGAGGAGCTCTGCTTTACATGGGAGTCTCTTCCAGAGAATGGGAATCATACCTCTCAGCCTCTTAGAGCAAGAAATCTGGACAAAGCCGTAAATAAAAGTGGTGCAAAGGCCCAGTAATAGGGACAATTTTTAAATATTGCTCTTACAGATTTAGAAAGTTGATAGAATAACAGGTTTTGCATTAGCATGAATTTTATGAAGGATATGAAGTCTAAAACTCAAATGTCTGTAATTATTTTCTAACTTCAATCTTTAATGATTTACCACTAATTTGCCAATTAGGCAAATTTATATTCGTATAAAAGTAATCAAACTATATTTACATAGCAAACATATTACTTCACATATATTGCTATATATCATATAACCTAAGCAATATTACATAAATTAATTCCTCCCTTTTTTTAAACAAGAAACATCTTTATTAAAGCATCACTAGTAGTTCTGATGTTGATTGTGTAGTAGGTGTACAAAAGATTCATCAAAACAGGGTCCACAGATTTGTTGTATGCTGGGCAAAGATCACCTCTCAGAAGTCTATATGTTAGCAAGTAAAGAGACAGGGCTTTCAGGTGATCAATGTAGGACACTGTGTCTACTCCCTGTATTCTTTTTCTAAGGAACCTTTGTGGACATTCCAGTTGCTTCATGTGTCTGGTCAGGTATATACCGAAGTGTGCATTTTACTCTATGATGGGCCTGATGACGGTCAATTACAGTGGTATAATGACCTCTCTGGACCTAGACACTATGCCCTTGCTTATAAGGTGAGCAATACAGAAGGATTTTCTTACTACCTTGGACACATGTTGGTCGGAGGGTAGCTTACTTTCTACATAGGTTTCCAGATCCCTGCCTACTGAACCAACTTTGAAGGGAGTTCTTTTGATGAAGTAGTTACCTGGGGTGACAGACTTCCCAAAATGCACTAAAATGCATTTCTTGGTATTAAGTTTTAAGCCATGGCTTTAGCACCAAGCATTTGTTTGTATTAGACCTTCCTGAGGGGTGTTCTCATCTTGGGGGATTCAATGACTGCTTCCACTTTGCAATCATCTGTGAAATTGGTTAACCAGAGGCCTTTGACATTAGTTTTGACATCCAAGAAGTAGATGCCAAAGAGGAATGGGCTCAGCACAGAGACGTGTGGGATTCCAATGGTGACCAACCTCTTTGTGGAGGTGGCCTTACCAGTTCTAACCTCCTTGGTCCTATCAGTGAGCCAGCTAGCTATCTAGAGTGTTATTAAAGGGTTTCTACATAGCTCTGAAAGTTTGTTGACAATGTCTGAGTGGAGTCTTGTAACAAATGCCTTGACCAGGTCTAGGTAGACAGAATGCACATTTCTCATCCATTGCCTTAGTGAACTTTTCAAAGAAGTCCATCATATTCAGTAAGCATGACCATTTTTTGACTAAGCCAAACTGGGATGGATTCAGTGTCTGGAGGTCTCCTGTGTCCTTGCTGATAATTTCCATGAAAATTATTTCCATGGTTTTGCAAATAAGACTAGTTAGACTAATGGGTCTGTAGTTTCCAGGATCTGTTGAAGGTCCTCCCTTATGAATGGGGATGATGGTTGCAGTCCTCCATTCATGTGGCACAAAACCTGTTTTACACTATAGTTAAATAATGACTCCAGGGATCCTGATAAGTCATACTTTAAACTATTCAGGTGGCATCTTGACATGGTATCAGGGCCCAGTGAGGATATGTTCTTGGCTTTAGTGGGTGCAGCCAGTACATGCTCCCTAGTTATAATTGGAGGGATTGTTTTGGGGTATTACTGGAAGGATGTTTGGGGGTGAGAGAGGCTAAAGTTGGAACTGAATTTTTCTGCTAACTGGTATGCTATATCACCAGGCTCATTGAATGTGACAGCATTAACAATCCGTTCAGCACATTGCTGTGTGCTGTGCTTGAAGTTTCTGACATAGCTGTAGAAGGTCTTATGGTTAGTTTCCATCTGTGAGGATATCTTAACCACAAAGTTGGCTTTGTTTGACCTAAATAGCCCTCTTAGTTGCCTATTTATTTGGATGAGAGTTTTTATCTTTATAGAAATTACACTTCCTGATTTTTGCCATATTTTTCACTTTTGTTATATATCTTGTTTAATTTGGGATGCCACCAGAGTGGTTTGTTTCTGGAGCTATTTCTAGGCATACTTCTGGTAGGTACAGCACTCTCTATGCAGCCATTGACATGGTTGTACAAAGTTTCTTAGAACAATTCAGCTTTGTCATAATACTTATACCCACTAACTATATTTTAATCCCCACTTTCTCTCTATCTTTTCCCTTTCTCCTTCATCTTTAACTACCATTCTACCTGTTATATCTTCTATCATGCTCTTTTAACATTTGATACCAACAGTTTCTTTCCTTCTGTAAATTACCTATTCTGTCATTATGACTACTGACCGACGACTAAATTGTCTTAGCTTGACTAGTGATGTCCTTTAACTCAACTTTGTATTTTTATGCCTGAGCTTAACTCCTTACCCACTTAATCTGAACTCTGTTTGTTACCTACTTAAATTAGTCCAGGCAAACTGCATTTTGTCTCTGTACACTTTTTGTAAAAATTGATTTTAGGAATTTCTTTTGAAATGTATTGTCTTATTCTGATAGTGGAGCTTTTCTCCTCGGGCCTCTGCTGAAAATGGACATGTATCCAGCCAGACTAGCCCGGTTAACAAATGTAAAATAAAATAAATGTAAAATAAAATAAATAAAATAAAATAAATATACTTGTGTGTTCTCGGGTTATGAAGAAGCATTGAATTTTGACAAATCATCACTTAATAACAGGTAATTGGCCTTGGAATAGATCGTAACAGTTACTGGTTTTAATGCAATTATTGAGTTGATTTTGATTTTGTGGTAGACAGATCTTACCATAGAGAATGAGACATTGTGTTGGGGTGCAGCATTCTCCCTTATTTGTGCCCATGAGGTCCAGTATATTGGAGCCTCTAGTGGGCATATTTACTATTTGGCCAATGGTATTTGTATTTATGAAGTCCAAGGATCTCTGTGCCTATAGATTTGAAGCTGTGTAGGATTCTCAATCTATAGAGGGGTAATTAAAGTCTCCCATGAGTAGGATGTGAAGTTGGATGGTAAGTGTATCCAGTAGGTCCAAGTATGTATTGTGAGCTTCTTTGGAAATGGAGGGTGACCTATTTCTGGCTAGGATATGGTATTGGATTTTGTCTATGTTGATCTGTACATGGTGGAACTCCAACACATCATCCTGTCTGACCACCATAGATGCTTGTCTAAAAGTGTATAAGACACTGAAACCCTGCACTGCTGGGTTACTCTCTGCTGCTTTAGACGATACCTCGGTAAATACACAGATATCTATATTTTCAAGTGTGAAGAAGGCTTGGGGGAGTGCATTTTTTTATTTAGGGTCCTTGCATTGAGTAGTAACATCTTGAAACTCTGTTAATCTGATTTTGCTATGTCGGTAGACTTGTCAGTTTGGCATTGCCTAAAAAGGTACTATGGGGGTGAGCAAAGCCTTAGCCAGTATTGAAAAACCTAGAGGGAAAATGTGCAGAACATCCTTGGCAAAGTAATATGGTCTGTTGAAAATGTCCTCCCAAGCTGACAAATATTGGATCCTCTTAGAATGACACCAGAAAGAGAGCCAGTTGTTGAAATCAATTATTTTTGCTCATTTTATGGCATCAGTATTGGTGATAGTGGTATGCTGCTCAGTGCCAGGCTCATACCAGCCTGAGACATATAGTCTGAAAGCATACCTTTCAATGTCTTAGCACAAGAAATCTGGGCAAAGCCTAAAATAATGGAGGGACAAAGACCCAAAAATAGGGAGAAATTTTAAATATTGCTCTTATAAACTTAGAAAGTTGCTAGAATAACATGAGTTGTGTTATCATGGATTCACTATACAATCTCGAAATAGTGAAATGTCAAATTTCAGTATTTCGTGACTGAATAGTTGAAAAACCACATACATGAAAACCCACAATAACGAACACTAAAATCGTAACCATTCACACAAACACAAACCAGGACATAATCACACGCACACATACACCTACATAACTAAACAAACATAACAACACACACAAACACACTTACCTACCTATAAGCAGAAGGGCAAGCCCCCCCGCACCCTCCCACTTATATATTCTAACTCCGAGGTCGCACTAAACACACAAACACACAACAAACACCACTGCACACACTCACACACACTAAACTCCCTACCCATTATCCTCAAACACACAACACTTACCTGAAACCCCAGATAAATCCACAAACCACACACCACGAATGCGACACCACAATAGCGGTGGATTCGACATTTGCGGATTCGGCATAGTATAGTTTCGATTAACTGCACTTTGCACTATTCGGTCTCGACGTACTGAATTTCGACATTTCAGTATGTCGAGATTGTCTAGTGTATCCATTATCATGCATTTTGTGAAGGATATGAAATCTGAAACTCAAATGTATGTCATTATTTAGTGACTTCAGTCGTCAGTGGTTTGTCAGAAAACCACAAATTTTATGAGGAACAGATCAAGAATATGAGGCAAAAATTTAGACATTCTTTGAAAATCTGGATAGTTGAGGGGTATGTCTGAAAGCTCCATAATGTCTCCCTTCATATAGTCAAGGGAGGTACATCTCAGGTCATTTACACCTACAGGGACTAGCATGGAATCATAATGGTACCTGTGGTGTAATGAATTGAGTGCATGCATGATCTGGTGGATCCTGGCTCCAGATAAGCAACTAACAGTTATCTTCTCCTTGTTCCACCTGTTTAGAGGAGAATCAATATATCTTACAATGGAGTCACCTGTCATGAAAGTCCTGGGAAGTCTGCTTGCTTGCCTTAGAGACTTAGTGTTTGGGGCTCCAGTGAAAGTGACAGTATGTGTGATGTCAGGTTTCTTCTGTGTGTGTATGGGCTTGCTGAGGCACAGCTTTGACAGCAGATGGTCTAGGTGATCCTTTTTTTAGGAATATTGCTTTTAAGTGCCTTAGCATATGGTAGTTTATGTGTGTGTTGTGTGCTATGTGAGGTGGGTGTTGTGTGTGTGGTTTCAACAACCTGATGTGGATTTGTATGCAAGAGTTTAGTCTCCAGTGTCACTGTGTAATTGCACCTCTTGTTTACGGTCTCTGATTCTTTAAGGATTAAGTGGTTGTCAGTTAAAATGAGAGAATCATTAAATTGTCTCTAGATGCCCGTGTCCACCAGACTGGCTACAGAGAAGTAAGGAAATTGCATATCCATACTGTCCTTTCCTTTGATTTGCAAGCTACAAGGGGTGGTGTACTGGTGTTAGAAGGTTATTAAATATGCTTTGTTTGTGCAGACTAATAATGGTGTTTTACTGGGCAGATTGAGCTAGACAGTAGTAAATTCTAGTAACTTTAATATTTACACAATACAGAATTCTACTAAATATGTACGTATTGACACTTGAGGCCCAACTAGCTGCTCTAAGCTTGTTGGCACACAAGGTGTTTGTACTATTTTGCTGCTTTACAGGTTACAGTATATGGACCATTCTACAGAGGAAAGTTGTTTTCTGGGTGTTTGTATTGTACAGGACACTGCTAACTCACACAAACATGCAAAATTTATAGCAGCACAGAAAATACAAAAAAACTAAATAATGAGCCCTCTGACCAATAAAAGGATTATGCCATGAGCCCTTTTGTGTATTTTCCAGCTCAGATAGACCAGGCAAAGACCTCCTGCCACAAGATGAATAAACCTAGTCCTCTTGATGTAAAAACACAGTAGAAGAGACCCATAAGTCCAATGCTAACGTAAACCACTTAAACAACTAGCTGGAAATTCCTTGCTATCTAGTTGCTGAAGATGATTTCAAGACAGTAACAGTGAGAGGAAAAGCATTTTTTTTACAAAAATCTCTGAAATGCACACATAAAAGCAGGAAACAAAAGCAATCACTCAAAATAAGTGAAATTTAACAACCAAAGATACTTAACTTTGCATGAATTGCACTAGATACAAGTAAAGTACTTCTGGAATGCAGGATAGGACTACAAACTTTGATAAGCTCCAGGAAAATGAGCAGGAGAAAGTATGTAGTAAAGAAGGTTTACTCAAGAATAGTAATAGTTTGCTGAGTGGGCACTCAGTATCATGGGTCTATGGAAAACAATGGGTGCAGAGGGTATATATATAGTTTATACAACAGTCAATAGCAGTGACAGGGGAAGGAGGGACTTTGGAAATCAGATAATAATAAGGGTTGAAGGGCAGAGACACAGCCTTATAAAACAACAACAGCAGTAGAAGGGTGGAAGGATTGGGAAATGTTCAAAGACCAAATAGGCTAGCTACAGAAGCTAGCAGTCACATAAAGGCTATTGGAGTTCTTTCAGAAAATTTAACTTAATGTGTTTGTGGGGGATGAGGCAGACACAAAATGCAGGCAGGTGAATGATAAGCACAATAATAAAGCACTGAAGCACAAAGTGGAGCAAAGACAATTCCCTCACTATTAAACTTCTGTTTTAGGCACCAGACTATGTAGAAATTTACCAGTAACACTGTTTGTGAACAAATGCAGTAATAAATGATTAAGACATAGATCTGGTAGCAGTACACAGTTCTGCCACAACTGTGAATTAAATTACAACACTCACCCAACAGGGTTTAAAATACAAACATAGTTTTTACAAGTAATTCTACTTGTGGAAACAAGTGCAGGAACATCATTTTCCCATAACTGTTAATTAAAATGCAAGACTAAGGTCCAAGAACAAACTAAAAATGCAATCAGATGGAGCAGACCAAAAAAGTACAAAGTATTACAACACAAGTGCACTTAAGCATTTAAGAAACAATTAAAATAATTTCTCCTCGTTCCATTTTTTTTTTTGAAAAGTTAGTTATTCACAGTTCCACACCTCTCCAAGTCTTGATAAAAGAGAGTTACATTTTGATATGTTAGAAAACAATGAAAATAAAATGAATAGGTTTCAGGAACACAAGGAGAGAAAGATCTTTGAGGTAGGTCAAAGAAGAAAATATTAGGTAAGGAACCAAGTGTAGGAAAAGAAGACAGTTACCATTGTTATTAAAGAAAAGGTAAACCTGATAAAGGAAAGGAAGGAAGGCGTGACAAATAAAGAACATAAGAAAAATATAGGAATGATCCATATAGGTGCACCAGAAAAAGAGGCAGCAAAGGTTTGTCAGCAGAATAAAGCAACCCAGGAGAAAAAGATGGATAAAGTAGAGTAGGATGCATAAATTAAATTCTTTTCCTAACAAATTGAAAGACGATCTGTCAGAACACTGACTTACTCCATAAATGGATAGCTCTGAGAATGAGGCAGCAGTACTGAATTAATTCTGCATTTCTTAATACAGCAAGGACTGAATAAGCAATATACTATCACAGTAGTGTCTGATAACTATGAAATGGGGCATGAACAGGAAGAAAGAGAAAAATAAGCCACAGATTTCTGATACACATTGTCTAGATAAGTAAGGTACTAAAGAACTTGGTGAAGCCCTTGCAGAACTGTAGATTGCTTACTTAAAATCATAGCTGTGTGACTGAATTACATGAAAGTGACATGTTCTTTCCTACAAATATGGGTCTAAGAAAACTGATTCCAGCTTGACGAAGGTTACAGAAAACAAAACTACTTTGGAGTAAATTCTTTGGTCATATTCTATAATGAATCTTAACTTTTATACATAGTCACAGTTATGTGAAGGGAAAAACAAAAAGCTACTTGGGATACGTATTGTCTCATTGTATTATTATCATTATTATTATTATTATTATTATTATTATTATTATTATTATTATTATTATTATTATGATTTCTTCCTAACTTACTATATGAAAGATTTATATAGGCATTTTTGTATATAGTGTCTGTTATAGTTTGGATGTGTTATATGTTTTTCTTTTTGTATCTATACTCTTTTCTATTTTTGATATGTGAATATTAAAATTGATTTTGTAACTGTTGTTATAAAAAGTTTGAAATACAAATAAAGATATTGAGGAAAAAATAAAACAAACCAGATGTCTTGATGTTGGACTTGCTAAACAGCAACATCATGATTTCAAACAGAAAACATCCTCTATACATAGTTTGATCTGAAATCTAGAACTGTATCACCAATGAGGTGAGCAAGTGAATGTTTATTAATGTTTGGTTTTGGGACTTTTACAAGACATTTGACATTAAATCTCAAAGGAGAGTACTAGGGCAATAAAAAAATATATGAGATGGTGCCCAAAATGCTGAAACAGCCAAATGACTAAAATAAGAAAATGCCATGAAGAGCTGTGCTCCATGGAAAAAACAAACTAGTGAAGCACCACGGGATTCAGCAAAGGGTTTGAGACTAGACTGTTTAGCAACTGCATTGTAGAGTACTACATTGAGATTAGAAACCAAAACAGTGCAAGATTTAGCAAGAGGAAGCCAGAGAAGATATACATGTTTTAAAAAGTGGACACCCTGGAGTAAAAATGTGGTAAATATTTGTTAGACTAGTAATTTCTCCTCTGAAAGGTATAAATACCTAATTAATCTGGAGTCTTCCATCTCGCCTATAACATTTCCCATGATGTTTCTCTAATCGCACCAAGGTGTCTTACACTGAGGCTGTAAAACAATCACTTGGATCATCCACATCATGGAAAGAAGAAGATTAAGTCTCAGCAAAGCTCATGCCAGTCATCCACTTTATACGTACCTCACATAGAGTCATCTTGAGCAAAAACATTCCAAATTTATCACTTTAAACCACAGCAGCAATAACAACGTTTTACTTATAGGTGACACAGTTGTCAGGCACACTGACTCATCATTTGCAAGGCTGGCAAGGAGAGCATTGCAGTAGTTTTTCATCTACCAGGATCTCTGATATTACAAGGACCCTAAGGAGGATCTTAACACCTGACAAATATGACTATAATTTGGTAATAGTGCATGTGGTAATGAATGACTTGTAATGTAAAACCATGAGGAATACACAGAGAGACATGTCAGAACTTTCCAGGTTTCAGATAAGAAATTACTTCAGTGTGGAATCCCTCCTTCACCTTGAATGATGCTTAGATACAAATAAAAGATAACTCACTTCAATAATTGGTTAAATAGGGGGAGTAGCCAGGCTGAGAATAGGATAGCAATACTTTTCTTCTGCTGCTACATATATTTCTGACAGGAAATTATATTTCTGAATGATTCTAAACAACTCAATTAAGTGAATTACAATAAACTTTAGTGTCCTAAAGGATTATATCCAAAAAACATTCTTAAAATTCAACTATTTTCCTGTCAAAATCTACTAGAAATCATTTCTTCACTGTATCCTGCAGCACCATGAGTTATAAAAAGGCAGCGTCTCAAGACTCTGTGTTCAAAAAAGAGCTTTAGTCATTACTGACTAATATTCAATAATTGGCTTTGAAAATAGATAGATTGGAAACCAAAATAGATGACTTTAAGAAAAACTGTTTCAAACAAATGGTACAAATTAATGAAGCTCTGCAATTACAGAGAAACCAGATTTCTGGCATTGAAGACTCCTTCAGTCATATGGAAGGAAGAATAAGTGAAGGGGAGAACAATACTGAATTCCTATTAAAAAACAACTCTTCACTAGCCAAAATAGATAACCCTGAGAACAGGTCCTGTAGGAACAACATTCATATTTTTGGTCTACTAGAAGGAACAGAAGGTAACAATGTGGCTAATTTCTTGTCTACCCAGCTCCCTAAAACTTTAGATTTGCCTGAAGCTCTTTTGCTATACAGAGAGCACACAAGTCCAGTACGTCCCTGATATCCATTATGGTTACATTTAGTTTATCTCAGGATAAAGAACTGGTACTCAAAACTGCCTGGGCTAAGTCACCAATTAAAGCAGAAGGAAATATTATTTGTTTTGATAATGACTATTTAGTGACATCTAAAAGGAAATAATTAATTCCTCTTATAAGAAAACTTAAGAAAAGGCAGATAGAATTACATTTACTGATCATGGCCAGGCAGAAGATTTTCCTTCCTAGTGGGATTAAATTATTCAAAGATTTTGAACTTACATTGCCATATCTACAAAAACTACATTTTTGAACAAACAGAAAATATGGACTGGTCCATTATATCCTTAAAAAACAAATGGAGACAAATAGTAATAAGACAAATGAGTAAAAGAAGAAATTAAGGGGAAAATAAAGACCTTACCATTTCCCTTTTCTTTATTAACAAAGCAAATAACAAGATGTCAGGGATTTTTTTTCTTTTTAGGTAAACAAGCTTAGTTTTACTTCTTTACATATATTTACCAGCAAAACATGGAATGACAATATGCTCAACTATAACATAAATAGCAATCAGAAAATCAACAAGTGGTCTACTAATGTAAGGTAATTGAATTCCTTTTTTTCTGTCTTATACTTGTCTAATTTACAGATAATTAAGAACCATTCATTATGACAAAATATTAGTTTCCCTTAAATTAAGCAAACAGCATTTATACTAGTATATGATCTGAAGGGTTGCATACAGAATTGCTTACTTAGGAAATAATGCATACTTTATATCTGAAGTAGAAAATGGCTGCAGTATAACACATAGCTGAATTTAAAATTGTTTAATTCATATAAACTGCAGTTACCTTCTAAAGGGAAACATGGACTATGAGTGAAATCTCATACTTTCTTGTTATAAAAAGGAAAATACATTAACGGTGTTAAATTAAAACTGCTACTTAAATGTTATAATAAAAGAAATGACAGATAAACATCTTCAACTAAGTGTGGAAGCAACTCAATGTAATCATTAACTACAGTAACATTAGAAAAGCTGTTTCACTAAAACCTAAAAGCTGCTTGCCTTCCTAGTGCATAGATTTAGACAATATGTTGCTGTTCTATTTAATAGAATAATTTACAATTTGCTGGACTGGGGAGGGGGTGATTGTATTTGGCATGGATGTGTGTTTTGATGTTGTTTAACAGTGGAGAGATTGTGAGGTTTTAAATGGCTTTGAAATAGTTTCTATTCATAGATGAAATGATCATGTTCAATATGAAAGATATGGAAATTGTTGTGGCTGATGTTTTCCTTATTTGAGGTGCTTCTGTGGTAGTTAAATACCCTCTCTCAACAGCTTGAGCTTTTTTACTTCATTTAGAACACATGAGGCTTTCTCTGGTAAACAGCTAGAGTTCAGTTGGAATTCCTGCCTAAACAAGAGAACAGAGCTATTCTTGCTCAGAGACTCTGATGGACAGGCAGCTTTAGAAGGCTAATTTGAATAAAAAGTGGAACCTCTTAAATATGCATTAGATCAAATTTCACTGCAACTATAGTTAAACATATGAACTGGCATTAAAGAAGGGAAACAATTATAATGTTATACATACTGTGAAATACCATTGAATACATTTATAAATATATTTGAAAGCAAGCATTTGAAGTTTAATAGTAGTTGTCAATGAATGGTAAAACATATATGGATACACGAGACAATCTCGACGTACTGAAATGTTGAAATTCAGTACATCGAGACTGAATAGTGGAAATTGCAGTTAATCAAAACTACACTATGCCGAATCCGCCACTATCGTAGTGTCATGTTCGTGATGTGTGGTGCAATTTGTGGATTTAGCTGGGGTTTCAGGTAAGTGTTGTGTGTTTGAGGATAACGGGTAGGGATTCTAGTGTGTGTGTGTGTGTGTGTGTGTGTGTGTGTGTGTGTGTGTGTGCATGCAGTGGTGTTTTTTTGCATGTTTGTGTGTTTAGTGTGACCTTGGAGTTAGAATCTATAAGTTGGGGGTGTGGGGGGTGCAGGGGGGCTTGTCCCCTGCTTATAGGTAGGTTAAGTGTGTTTGTGTGTGTTGTTATGTTTGTTTAGTTAGGTAGGTGTATGTGTGTGTGTGATCATGTCCTGGTTTGTGTGTGTGAATGGTAGTGATTGTAGTGTTCATGATTGTGGGTTTTCGTGTATGACAATATACGTTTCAGTATTTCGAGATTGTATAGTGAATATATATATATATATATATATATATATATATATATATATATATATATATATACATATGAGCTTCATTATTAGAGGCTTAACATATATGATATGAATATGTTGTCAATACACTCAAAAGTCTCATACATAAAGGAAGAAAAACAATAAACTGTATACTTAACAGAAATACCATGGAAGGCATTAATTTACAGTAATAAACCACTGAATATAAACAAATAATGAAATACGTTTTAAACATTGTAGAGCAACTATTCATTTACTTTAATATAATCTTACAAAGAGGGAATAGAAGGGTCTGAAAATACACCAGCCTTATGGTGGGATACACCACAAAACATTGTAAGTCGTTGTGCAGCAGTCTTTCACAATTTATACTTTTAGTTGATAAATTTCAAAACTATGCATAGATAAGAAACAATAGATGTAAGAATATCTTACTTTAACACCTTAATGAACACATAAAACTGGAGAATGTATATGTTAAGATGTGAAATAATTGTTCTACTATTCTATATTAACAGTGCTTTAAAGGATACAGGTTCATCTTTTTTCTGCTTTTAATGGCATCGGATTTGATTGTAGTAGAGTTGACTTTTTTTTTTTTTTGTCAGAGTATTGGATGCATGCATTTGCTTGGATGGTTAGACTATTCAAGCAAGGAGTGTTAGACTCCATGGTGGTAAGAGGGATTTTGAAAGCAAATGTTTAATGAAAATTATATATTTTTTCTTTTTTCGAGTGTCCACAATAGTAACTATTTCATGTCTAATCAAACCTTCAAATGTTAATGTACACATGATGATTACTAAGCAGGTCTTTACTAACAGAGTGTCATTATTTATGAGAAGTACGTGTAAACTTTTCTTCTCAAAATGTTTTTTTATTTTTCAAATACATTTAAATGAATTCCATAGTATTTATACATAACTTCTTAAATAACTATGTACACTATTTACATTAGCCTGACACTATACAAAATCTTAATGTATACAGTTACGTTATAAGTATGCCCGATCCATTATCAGAGTGTCTAATCAATTATTGTATAGTGTCAATCAACGATAAGGCTTTTCCCCAAGGGTTGTTGATAAATGGGTATGGATAAATTCTTAGTTCTTTAATTTTAATTTCCAATACTGCTGTGGTCTTCAGTAGGCTGTAGAACTCTTCCAAAGTTGCTATTGTGTTTGTATTCCATCTCCTTGTTATACACTTCCTTGAAATTGCAAGTATAGTCCATACTAGATACATGTTTGACCTATTCAAATGAGGAACTTCATTCACATTTAATAACACAAGAGCTTTTGTTAAATAAAATGATTCATTAAATAAAGCTTGTAGAAAGTTATTAATACCATTCAAAAATGGCTTAATTTTCACACAATCAAAGAAAATGTGGTTCCAGTCTGCATTGTGTACTTGCTCACTTCTCCAACATATTCCTTTTATGGAAGAGCTAATTTTACTGATTCTATCTGGGGTTAAGAATGCTCTGTGAAAGCATTTCCCATTAAAACCTTTCCAGTATTGTGTAAAGCATGTATATTTTTCAATAATAAGATATATGTTTGAATATCTTCAGTCAACTGTTATTGAGTGTCCTTTTGTCATATATTTCCAGTATAAGGTTTTGGGTGTTGTTTTATAGTTTATTAATATTTTGTAAAATTTTGAAATACTGTTTCCCATGTCAAAGTCGTTATATATGATTTCATATATGTATTTTGTAAATGTAGGTATCTCTTTAAATGAAGAATTGTTAATTATTCTACTTAAATATTGTGAATATGACAGAATATGCTGTAAAGTTAGCCAGTCCTGTTGTGGAATTTTGTATGTTGTTTTTATTACTTGCATATCTAAAACTTTTAGTTATTTGATACACTGGAGCCAACAACCAAATCCTTTTTCTTCCCAAGAATTAATAATTTATCTATATATTTTATGTGGAAAGTTCTTTGTGACTATAAATGGTGTTAAAAGATCAAACCAGATTTTTAAATCTATATTTGCATTAATAATTTTCCTAAATGAGTCAATGTAATAATTAATCATATGAGTTTTTGTGGGTTTAGTTATGTTATATTGCATACTAATACATATATGCCATGGCAATTTTTTTTATCTGTTATCTGAATTTTTTTTTGTTAATCAAATTCATTTATTGATATTACAGTTAGTAATTTTTTCCAATTTCCAGAGTATTTTGGACTTATCCAATCTGAGATTGTTTTAGATATCAATGCTTTTATATAGGTTTCTACATCAGGAAAGTTTAATTCTCCCTGTTTCCATGGTCTGATATGATGTATTAAAGCTGTTCTGTTTCTTTTGGAAAACCATAAAAAATTTATTAGGCATGAATTTATTTATTTAAAATATTTCTTTCTGGCAACAGTTGTATTGCCAAGGCTATATATAGGATCTTAGGCAGTAAAACCATTTTTATTAACTGTAGTCTATCTCCAAATGTTAATATTATTTTGTTCCATTTTCCACAGAGAGTTTAATTGTATTGATATTATTGTAGTTTTTTGAGACTAAGCCATTATTATCCTTGCATAACTCAATTCCTAGATAATTTAAGATAGATTATTGTTTCCCTATGATATGATCCCCTTTAGTCTGCAGTTCTTTTTTTATTTAAAAATAAAATTTTTGATTTTGATTTATTGAAATGGAGTCCTGAAGTCATGTGAAATTTGTCAACTAATATATCTAATTCTTCTAATGTCTCTTCTGTATTAGATAATATTAGTAATATGTCATCAGCAAATAGCATTACTTTAGAAGTGTATTGTTCATAAACATCTATTCCTTTGATTTTTATATTCTTACGAATTGAATCTGCCAATATTTCAATAGCCAGAGCAAATAGAATCAGTGACATGGGACTTCCTTGTTTAGTGCCTTTTGTTATATGTACAGATTCAGAGGTAAAAGGACCTAACGTGACTAAATTATTTGTATACATATTCTTTAGGAGATGAACAAAGGATGCAAGAAATTCAAATAGCATTAGGATTTTGAATAAATAGTCCCAATTTCGGGAATCAAAAGCTTTATCATGAGTGTCTCATTATTTTCTTTATTAACATAATCTATAAGATAAATTATCCTTTTAATATTGTCATGTGTGTCTATGATATATAAATCCAGTTTGATCATTATTTATTGTTTTGGATAGTGGTATTTTCATTTTGTTAGTTAATATTGTCATAAATATCTTATAGTCATTATTTAATAATGATATAGGTCTATATGAGGTACAGAGGTTTGGGGAGTTGTTTTTCTTTAGGATTGGTGTGATTAAGGAATATCTCCAAGAGGGTGGTATTAAAGCTTGTGAATGAATTTCTAATAGAGTTTTATGGAAGAGGGATAGTATCTTTAAAGGAAAAAGTTTATATATTTCCATAATTAGGCCATCTATACATGGAGCTTTATTATTTTTATCCTCTTTTATTGTATCTGTAATCTCTTTGTAGGATATAGGGGCTTGCAGCTCTACTTTTAATTTTTCTGGTATTTTTTTTATATTAGAACATTTTTAATCTAGATTTAATTGATCAATATGTATATATATATTTTGAAAATGTTCCATGTAGTGATTTCTATAGGCATCAAGACTATCACCTATATCTGAGACATTTTTCCCTTTCTTTTCATGGAAGATACTTTTAATGTTATTAGCTTTTGATTGTATTTTCATTCTTGTGGATAAATTATGCAGATATTTGTGAGAAGTGGCCAAGGTATTAATTTCTACTTTCTTTTTCATCTCCAAATGATTTTGATTTTTTTCAGCTTTTACTGACAAAAATTGGGATTGTAGATCTAATAATTCAGAATCCCAGTCTCTGATTTCTTTTTTTACCATATATGTAAGCTTTTAATGAGTCCCATATCATTATTTTATTTATCTCTGTGGTGTAATTAATATCTAAGAAGAACTGTAATTCAGATAATAACCAGGGTTTGAATTCTTTAATTTTAGTTATATATGCTGGAATTCTGGTGTTAAAGATTAATGGTTTGTACCCATTTTGAAGTTTTAGTATCAATGAATTGTGGTCTGAAAATGGGCAGGGAGTGATGGAGAAATTAATGACTTTAGAGTGCAAGTCATGGGCAGCAAATATTTTATCTATTCTAGTTTGGGTACAAAATCTGTGATCTTGATGTGAAAACAACAAAGATAAAATTATTCTACCCACTTGTTTAAAGCTTTGATACAGCAGATGTATGCAGCAGTCTTTTATTTGTAGTTTCAGAAATAACAAATATACAGTTAAAATATCCTCCTAATATTAAGTTGCCTTTATAATTATTGGAAATGAAATCCAAGCGGTTTTTAACAGTTCCTGTTCCAATGCCTGAGAACCAGTATAGATTGGCTAGGGTCCATATTCTGTTATTATATTTAACTATTACTAATGCCATAATGCCTTCTTTATCTTCATACTTATAAATGACTTCTGGGTTAATCACATTTGTTTTCCATAAAATTGTTACCCCTTTTGTCTTTGTCTTAGAAGTGGATTGCGCCAATATCATATATTCCTTAGGATTCCATTTGTAATTGTCATTTGTTTTGAAATGAGTTTCTTGAAGAAAGACAATTTGTGCTTTGTTCAATTTTAAATATTTCAGTAGATTTGATCTCTAGCTAGGATTGTTTAAGGCATTGGTATTTAAAGATAAAGTTAAATCCATCTTACGTTATTTAGACTATGTATGTTTGTTTTATTGTGACTATTAAACATTTTCCTCTGATAACTATAAAGTAAAGGAAATTATCAGTTTTATACTTTGAGTGTTTACCAATAAAGTAATGTTTTGGTCAGGCATACTAAAAATGTTTTTGTGAAATAAATTTAAATTAATAAATGTTAACAAAACTAAGATCCGCACTAGCCATAGAATGAAAATCATTCCTAATTTGATGGATAAACCTAAGTCCATCAGATTATCACTCATACCTTGACAATCCAGAACATCTGAGCTCCATAAATTGAATTATCATATAGATAATATTACAAATATTATCTATATGATAATTCAATTTATGGAGCTCAGATGTTTCCTCTGATAACTATAAAGTAAAGGAAATTATCAGTTTTATACTTTGAGTGTTTACCAATAAAGTAATGTTTTGGTCAGGCATACTAAAAATGTTTTTGTGAAATAAATTTAAATTAATAAATGTTAACAAAACTAAGATCCGCACTAGCCATAGAATGAAAATCATTCCTAATTTGATGGATAAACCTAAGTCCATCAGATTATCACTCATACCTTGACAATCCAGAACATCTGAGCTCCATAAATTGAATTATCATATAGATAATATTTGTAATAGGAATAAGCAATATTTATATTATTTTGAACAGATATAGTGCTATTACAGATTAGACAGAATTATATTACAATATAAATGTCTACTTATTGTATAAGCAATTAATATTTACATGAAAGATAGATGACAAGCAATTCAATTGTAGTAAAGTAGGATGTATCATATATAAAACCTCAGTAAAAGATTATAGCACACAGTTATTTAACATATTCACCCTTATTGATGAAGTCTTTCAATGGTAATAATACGTATACCTAATGTTTATAATACAATGTATTTTACTGGATATATAAGAAGTTATATTTCATTGTTTGCCAGCATTTAAGTAATCACTTTGTTTGTTGCTAACTTACTTAAAGCATCAAGTTTGTTTTATGTGAACATTGATAAAAGTTAGTGCATTTTAATTATTAGTGCATCCCCTCTTCCTCCCATTTCCTACACATAAGGATTTTCATGTCATTTCTTATTATAAAATGAGTGAAATTATAGGTTAAAAACAACAAATTCACTTATTGTGATTAATGATTACAAGTTCCCTTTCCATATTCATAAATTGCCATTTTATGGCATATACTGAACGTTTTTAGATTTAAAAGGCAACATTCTATTTTGTATAATCAGCAAAGGTTAAACTGAGTGATTATTGTCAATTTAATACTATTTGTTCAGAATGTGATTGCTACATTCTGTGACATTCCTAGTTCAGGCTTCTACTGTTTCCCTTGAACAACTTTGTCAGTTTAATGTCATGTATAAAACATTAGTTACCATGGATTAGAAAACCACAATTCAAGTTAAAGCAATTATATGACTTCTTATGCACATTTACTTATATGAGAAAATCATCATGCTCCCCCTCGATGTTCTATATAGTGTATGTCATTTATGACAAGTTAAGACAGTAGTGTTATTATACACAAGCCCATGTTATTAAATCCTGTCTTTAATATCTAAATTCAGCAGACTGCTTCATCTTATATGATGATGATATATTTTATGTCTAGATTTACTAAAATCATACATTACATAACTATTGTGTGTGTTTTTTCTTTTTTTGTTTTTTTTTTTTGGGGCTGTTGCTTAGTTATATGAGCGACCACAAGCTGTAATGTTTATTCTTATTATTAGCTCCTTCCAAGCATGTTTATACAGTCCATAGAATTTAAATTATGAGACCCTTCTAGTTTCTTATTTGTTATATTTCCATCCTTACATACGCACATATCAGTACTTCAAGCACGGGCAACAATACCCATCCAGTTTTGCCAGAATACCATTCACTAGTTCATGTGGTGTGTTTCCAAGCTGTTCTTAAAATATCCAGACCAATATCTGTCCTGTTCCATTTTACCAGACTGTTCCATGCAGTGGCCACTCTGCCAGTGAGCAACTCAACACACCTTCCATTTCCACAGATATTTCCACAAAGGAAATCTGATGAATGACTCTCTAGCACTTCTCGGCAACCCCAAACACCCCTAGAATCAGCTATCCCCATATGCCCAAGATGTCTGAGCAAGCTCACCTCCCAGACCACTGCAAAGGGTTCTGCACAAGACCAAGTGCTGTTAGTCTTTCACGATAACTCAAACTTCCACTCTTATGTAAGTCCTTAATGTGCTTGGGCCAAAATACATTTTAAATATAAAATTGCGCTTATTTATTTTTTATCAAGAATCAACTTAATAAGCTAAACGAAGTGTTGGAGACCATCAATATGTGTACATGTGGTTTAAAACAGCCCTTTTATATATATATATATATATATATATATATATATATATATATTTTTTTTTTTTTTTAAACCAAAAACATTGTCCAGAATCATCTTGGAGGCTCCTCAGAGCCATTAAGCATTATTGTCACTCTGTCTCCATTACCATAGCAACCTGGGAGCATCTGTTTATGTTAGTGTGTCTTTGTACTGTATACCAGAGGCTCACGATGCACCTGAAGCAAAGCTTCACTTCACTTTCACTGCAACTTCAAGCCTAAATTCCCTACCTTTCAGTGAGGCAGCAGCCAGGAAAAGAACGGAGAGCAAACAGATAAAAAAAAAAACTCCCAACAAGCTGCCACAACAAGAGATAACACATTCTTCCAGCCTTCCCACCTCTCACTCAGCAGATGTATAAACAAACTAATCTCTACCAAAATATCCCAAATCATAGTTTTATCTACCCCTTCCCCTGGATACAGGCTAAAACACCAAATGTCTCTTCCTAATACACAAGCATCAGTAAACCTCCATCACAAGCCGCAACCCACAGCTTCCCAGAAAAGAAAATGGCAAAATACATCTGCCAGACACAGCTGCATCCACACACACCATGTCAGGCTTAATCAAGCAGCACTTGAAGCTATGATACCTGCCATAATATTAACTATGTTTATACAGAATAATAATGACATTTGTACTAGCTGCCCGACACAGCTGCATCCACGCACACCATATCAGGATTGATCAAACAACACTTGTAGCTGTGATACCTGCCATAACTGATATTAACTATATTTAGACAGAATAATGATGACATTTGTACTAAGAGCTTGCTACTATTATTCAACCAGGATATACATGACATTTCTAAATCATACTTTAACTAAAGAAGATATTAGTCTCCATGACAGCATTTTTTTCAAAACACTCTACTCTTCCTACTATTATATATGATGCTAATTTGTTACATTTGAGTCTGAATGGTACCTTGTTGAATTAGTTAATTACTTAAATTATTATAAGTAAAAACAATGAAAAATGAACACGATAAGCATCCATTGAGTTCAAGTAAGGGAATAGAAACTTCTATGTTTATATTATATGTTGCATTGTTTGGCTTATATATAATATAAATAGTAACCCATCTTGACCTACCTTTGTTTGTGAAGAATTACAGGACTCTTCAAATATTCTGAATAAATCATTACTGTTTCTCAGTTGTTTAAGAAACCCTCCTTTTTTAAATGAAAACAGATGACAAGTGATGTACCATATCAGTTGATACTTTGAGAGATATAGTTGTAAGATTTATTTTTTTGGGACAGTTATCTTGGAATCAGTTTTTTGTTTCTTCTTTCTAGCATCAGTCCAATATTTTTTTTGTTATTATTCTTTTAAGAGTAGGAGCCATCCATTCAATTTCTTATGGAATAGACACTATATTGTTGTTTTTGATGAATATAGTAGCTTCTTCTAAGTCATTAAAGGTTCTCATTGGCAAAAATTATTTTATCTTGGCTGGAAAGGCTAGCTATGCTTTAATGTTGTTTTGTTTCAACAGTTTTATTATTGGCCAGACTTTTTTCCTTTGTTCTAGTATTCTTGAAGAATAATCATTGTCAAACTTTATCAGGCTTTGATTGTATTTTAAGGGTGATTTTCTTCAAGCAGATTTTAATATTAGTTCCTTGTCCATAAATGAAAGAAATGTTATAACTATGGATCTAGGTGAAGTATTTGTTGAGTTAGAAGCAGGTTTCCTCAGTGCTCTATGTGCCCTTTCAATTCCAAATGAAAGTCCCTCTTTCAAGTCTAAAAATTCAGAAATCCAGGTTAAGAATGAAATAATGTCTTCTCTTTCAGTGTTTTCAGGTAGACCAAATATCTTTATGTTGTTTCTCATTTCCCTGTTTTCTAAGTCATCTAATTTGTTAAGCAGCCATGTATTCTGTTTAAGCAGAAAATCTTTTTGGAATTCTTCCTCTCTGAGTCTCCCTTCAATGTCATTTAGAGAAGTCTCTATATTTGTTATTTTTGTATGGTGTTGCTGTAATAGTTCCTTAAGAGTATCAGTCTGTTTTTGAGAATTTAATTTAAGGTTTTCCAAGTCATTTTTAAAGCCATCCATGTTCAAAGATAGTTCCTGTAAGGTAGATGTCATCAATTGCTGTTCTTTTTTCAAAGCAACATCTGGAATAGAATTCCTTGAGTTGTTCATATTCAGTGACCCAATATATCTCCAAGTTACTTGACAGGAAAATGTTTGTATATCTCCACCAAAATTGATATTTATGTAGTTTAGTAGTTTATCTACAGATTTCTGACATTTTAAACTTGAAAATAATAACTTTTTCCTATATTATTATACTAGTTTATGGAGCTCTCAAAATTCACTGCTTTCAGCTGGCCATCTAGGCTTTGCTCCCTACATGTATACTTTTGATCAGTAGGGCAAATGGCATTCATTAACTATATTTCCATAAATGTCAATTGATTAAGTAATGAATGCAAGAGGGGTAGCTTAAACAGATATTTGAAGTTGTTTAATTCTCAATTTATTTTTTTTACAGGAAACACACTTATTAATAGAAGGCGTAGACAAGCTAAATACTAAAAACTACACTATTTTATCCAGTTCATAATATAATTTAAAAATGGGGGCTGCTATATTATTGAGAAATTCACTGCCTATGCCTATGGTTATAGAAACATATCAAGATGATAAAGGAATGCTTTTTGTACTGTAACTATAAAGTATAATAAGATGCCCTATTAGAATAACCAATAAGATGATATTAACTCTTATTAACTTGTATTGAATTCCTAGAATAGTAATTAAAACAGTTGACCAACACCTAAAATAAGTAATTCAAAACTTGAAAGGCAGTATCATTCTAGCAGGAGACTTTAATTGTATATTGTCACCAAGTGATACTAACACAGTAGATAAAAGGAGAATACAGGAATCTGCAAAGCCATTGCTAAAATTTACAGAATTGTTTCATCTTAGAGACATAAATTACTTTTCAGAACCAAATTCATTATTTTTTACCCATTATTCCCATAGACACGGAATGTAATCCAGAACTGACCAAGTTTAAGTCTCTAATGACCTGACTGATACACTAGGCAAAATCAAAACAGTAACCTGTCCGCTTTCAGATCACAATGCATTTACCTTTAGCTGTTTTTGAAATCTAATAATTTTAAAATCAGAAGATTACCAGCATATATAACTTGTTTAAAAATATGGACTTTTTATTAAAGAAATCCTTTCCTTTATAGAAATTAATAATATAGAAGATACTTCAAAAATGTATTTATGGGATGCACTAAAAACATATCTTTTTGGTAGAGTCACTAATTGGTAGTCAGATAAAAAAACATTGGGACAAAGAATGACATGAAATACAAGAAACATTTTGATAAGTTAAAGCTAGAAAATCAGACAAAAATAATAATACAGAAGAGGTTAATAAGCTAAATAATAAATACTTGGGAATCATATACCATAAAACTAAAATCAACCTTGAGAAGTTTAAGATGATTAATTTCTCTAGTAACCCAAAATCTATGTGCAATTTAGCCACAAAAACAAAATTACTCAGTAAGTCCAAACATATAAAATAAGTCTACTCATTTAGGAGGAAAATAAAAGTAACAGAAATAGAAGATATTCTAAAGGAATTCAGAGATTATTATAATAAAATCAGTCAAAATAATATATTAATATATCCAGAAGAAATAATTAAAGGATTTATTAAAAATATAAAAGCTAAACTATCTGATGACCAAATTAAATTAATTGACAAACTGATCTCTGTGTCTCAACTTCAAACTCAAATTTCTAAACTGAAGCCTAATACATCACCAGGTAGTGATGGGATTATATCTGAACATTATAAGCTGTTACTCAAAGAAGCCCTGGACATACTACACAAGGTTTTTTCTATACTGAAGAACCTAGCTAAAGTGGTCTCCTGCCATAAACAAACTCCACAACAGAAGGAGGAAACAGATGTGGAATAAGGTGAAGTCCCAAGACTGGAAAAACTCCCTTATCAGCCTCATCAAAAAGTTGAGATCCCTCATCAAATCCTCTAAAGCTAACTATGAAAACAGAATTGCAGCAGATAGTAACGACAACCACAAGGCCTTGTATAGTTATGTAAAGAATCTCCACAGCAATACCCAGATTTGCTCTGAGCTACTGCACAATGGTACCTCCTATACCAAGCCACCAGATATTGCCAATATACTGGCTGACAGATTCAGTGCCAACTTTACCCCTCCCCCCCATGGACAAATCACAATACCAGTAGATTGCCAGGTACCCAGTATTACTGCTGCACAGGTTAAAACAGCACTGTCCATGGCCAAGACTACAGCTTCTATGGGACCTGACAATATCCCTAGCTATGTTCTATATGAACTACAGAGTGAACTGGCAGCTCACCTGTGTGCCCTGTTCAATCACAGCCTCACCTCAGGCTTTGTCCCTACCGAATGGTGCAGTGCAATAGTCATCCCTCTCAACAAAGGAGGAGTGACTACAGACCCTGGGAACTATCGCCCCCCTTAGCCTGACAAGTCTGATATGCAAAGCTATGGAACGCATCATCATGGACCTAACAAACAAGGATCTAGGTAATCTCCAAACTCTGGATCCCACACAGTTTGGCTTTGTGAAGGATAGAGCATGCCTGCTCAACTTGGTTGACTTTTTTGAGTCAGTCACCAGAGCTGTGGATGAAGGCAAGGTGGTTCATACAGCCTACCTTCATCTGGCACTCTGGAATTATAGAAAAACTCACTAAGCTGGGCATCAATCCCTATATCACTAGGTGGGGTGCAAACTGGCTCACAGATAGAACAACAGTGTGAAAGTAACTGACTCCAAGTCAGATTGCTGACCAGTTACGAGTGGAGTCCCACAGGGATCGGTCCTGGGTCCTCTCCTGTTTGGAATCTACTTCTCATAAGTCCAGGCCAACACAAAAGGGATTCTGGCTGACAAAGTTTGCAGACGATTGCAAGTTGGGAGCCATTATTAACTCCCCAAGTGATGTTGACATCCTACAGAAAGGCATCACTGAGACCAATGACTGGTGTCAGAACCATGTCCTTAAGCTCAATGCCAAAAAATGTGTCATCATCCCCTTTGGGAAAAACCCAGTTCCCATGAATTACCACATTGATGGTATCCTACTGAACACAGAAGGCATTATAAGAGATTTGGGAACACAGGTTGACAGCAACCTCTCTTTTGACTGCCACATTACCACTGTGGTCAGAAAGTCCTTCTACATAGCACATCTCATTACTAAGGATTTTGCATCCAGGAAGAAAGAGATCATTGTCTCCCTCTATTCTTCCCTCATTAGGCCAGTCATCGAGTACAATGCCTCATTTGGCATGTACATCACTAGACACCTGCAACAATTGGAGAGGCCGCAAAAGTACCTCACAAAGAGGATCCTAGGCCTTAAACACTTGTCCTATATGGACAGACTCAAAAAACTCCAACTATTCTGTCTCATATTGCCTACATAGAGGCAATTTCTGTTTGGCTTACAAAGCCATGTCTGACTCAGCTCTGTTAGAAATGCTACATCTAAAGGAATCCCAATCCCTCCACACCACACACTCCAGAGATCTCAACCTCATTACCACAATCAACAGAATGTGCTGGAGGTACAGGTTCATAATCCAGAGACTGCCCATGCTATGGAATTGACTTCCCATACATGTCAAACAGAGCATCTCACTGGCCCTCTTCAAGAGAAATCTTGATGAGTGGATGGGAAATAGAAAATTCACCCTGGGATCACTCCAGTGGCTCTACTCGACAGAGGCACTAGGAACTAAGGTCAGGTGGCATAATCCTATGGGCTAGGCTTGTAAAGGCTCCCAGGCCATTAGCCTAGTACACACCTATGAACCTATGGAAGAGAGGTTATCTATAATCAAAATGATTATCTTACCAAAAATCCTATACTGTATATTATGCAATCACTAGCATTACCCCCACTAAAAGTTGCATTAAAGAATTTAACACTTTAATTTTGAGATTTCTCTG
This sequence comes from Protopterus annectens, assembly GCF_019279795.1. Classification (NCBI taxonomy): domain Eukaryota; kingdom Metazoa; phylum Chordata; order Ceratodontiformes; family Protopteridae; genus Protopterus; species Protopterus annectens. The sequence continues at coordinate 434,528,904 of NC_056741.1, read as the reverse complement.
ATATCCGAATAAACCAAGAATTGCTTTAAACCATCATATGAGAGACTGGACAGCAGGAGGGATAGGGCTACCATCTCTAGATTTATATTCATTATCATCAATTATAAAAACAATATATCTTTGGATTAATAACACTTACACAGCTAGGTGGAAAAGAGTTTTTATCAAATCTTTTTATAAACTCTAAACATAATATATGTTCTAATAATCTGAAGGGAATTGAGCTGTTCGTTGCCGATTCATGGAATCTGAATTTAAATGTCTGCAACGTGTGTGTTTGTAAAATTCCACAATTAAGGATAACTGGTGGTTAGTGTTATTGCTCAGGCTCAAACCCTGTACCTTAGGCACAATAAAACAAGAGCCTAAATTCTCTACCCCTACCACCACTGAGAAACTGCTTTTTGTAAGGCTGTTCAAGAAACAAAAGCTTGAATTTTCTACTCTTACCACCCCTGAGAAACTGCTTTTTATAGGGCTGTTTTGGGGATGGGTAGAGACCCTATTTTAACAAAACAGTGTATTGGGAAACAATGCACTGAGAGAAAGGCTTGTGACTATCTTTCAGGAAATACATGGTACAGTAACACAAAAGCTTTTATTCAGCAACTTTCTAAGATTATGCAAGCAATATTTAAAATGTGTCCTTGGTTTTGAGCCTTTGTCTCCCCCCCCCCCAAGTAAATTTTGTCATTTTCCAGATTTCTTCTGCTACAAAATTGAAAGATATGATTGAGTGTCAAGTGCATTCTACAAGAAAGTGAGTGTCAAGTGCATTTTACAAGGAGATGAGAACTTCAGGGGAAGGGAAGTTTAGTGGTGCTTATGCCAAGTCTGCTTACAATGTGCAACTTTTGTTTAGCAGATGATAATCACTATTGTCCTAAAGTATTTAAAAGCACTGTTAGGTTCATACATTAGTACTAGGCTAAGTGCCCTTGCGAGCCATTGTAAGCCTAGCCAATTAATCCTTGTGAGACTCAAACTCTGCACCTTGTGTTTGTAAGGCAAACACCTTAACCATTAGGCCATCCTCCCAACCCCATAATTACTATTGCCCTAAAGTATTTAAAAGCACTGATGGTAGAACAACAGGTAGTATACTTGCTTTTGATGCAGAAGACTGTGGGTTCTACTCACATAGTATGCAGACAGATTGCTGAGACCATACTGTGTTGTACTTTAAATGGGGTGGATGCTGCAGTCCTCTGCTTCAGATCTTTTTAATGTGGAATTATTCAGATGACTTTTACTTCTGTAGAGATTGTGCATTGACTGATATTGGTGGATTGTAATTACAGAAGTTTGAGTAGACTTTTACTGTAAAATATTCTGAATTAAGCAGTTTTTTCATTCTTGGTTCATACATTGTGTTTCATTGCTTACTGTTAAAATGTTCAAAACTACAAATTTAAAACACACTCTCATAAGTGGTGCTGTATTATACAAGGAATATAATGAATATAACTAGGAATGTGTATTCATGTATGCATGGTCCTAAAAATGTGCAAGGGGCCTATGATTTGAAAAACAGCCCAAAGGTAAACTTTATCCACCACTGGCCAGATGCATTTTCTTTGAATGTGAGTTTCAGTGCTATTATAGTGAAAGTAAGTTTCAAGGGCAGAGAAGTTTTAATGTTGTCTGTTTTCATTGTGAGCCTGTATTGCTTTGTTTAGAAAATGTCTACAGGGTTTGTGCTATAAAATTTGAAATAAGTTTTAAATTAAATCCAAATACAATAGGTTCATAGATTACAGTACTAGGCAAACTGCCCTTTTGGGCCATTGTAAGCCTAGCCAATTACGCCTTATGAGAATCAAACCATGCACCTTTTGTCTGTAAGGTAAACACCTTACCTATATACTGTACAGTACAGAGTATTTTTTAAAAGGTAAATACGTAGTGGGTGAGTGGCAGATGCACACTTAGATGATGAATCATCTACAGGAGAAAACTGATCACTGGTGCAGATTGGGGGCTGCCTGCATGGTCATACAGTACTGTGTATTCAGCTCTGTTATTTTTGTTACAGGAATATTTTTGTGTGTGAATGTGTCATCTACAAGAAAAAAGGAACCACAATGTTTTACCTGTTGAAACAAAAATACAAATTATCAATAGATTAGAAAAGGGTGAAACTGGATCATCTCTTGTGAAGATTTTCAGTGTTGGGAAGGCTACAGTCTCCGATATCAAAAGTAAAAAAGATATAATTTTGAAGTTTGCACAGAATTTGGACAGTGAACACAGGATAAAAAGAAGAAAAAACATGACAAACCCGAAAGATAAAAAAATTAGAAGAGGCTATATATTTATGGTTTGTGCAAAGAAGAAGCTATATATTTATGGTTTGTGCAAAGAAGAAGCAAAGGGAAACATATCTCTGGTCCGCTAGTGTGTGAAAAGACACTTGAGTTAAACAATAAGTTCGATGGTCCATCTGATTTTAAGGCTAGCACTGGCTGGTTAAAGAACTTTAAATCTTATCATGGCATATGAGAATTAGAGGTTCAAGGGGAATCTTTATCTGGTGATGCGCCTGACTCTGAAAAGTTTAAAGAAACATTCTTGGCTCTTTTGGAAAAAGAAGGCTATTCACTCTATGACATGTATAATACCGATGAAATTGGTTTATACAAAAAATCATTGCCCTGTAAATCACTAGCATCTAGATGAGAAACAGCGGCCTCTGGTTTAAAAGTTAGCAAAGAGTGAGTGACAATTATGTTAACTGCAAATGCCACTGGAAGCTATCTCTTACCCCCACTAATGATCAGCAAAGCCAAAAGGTCCTGATGTTTCAAAAATGTGACATGCCTCCCACTGTGCTACAGAGCAAAGAAGAGTGCTTGGATGAATTGTGAAATATTTCTCAATTGGTATACAAATGAATTCATCCCAAATGTAAAGTTCAGAGAGAAAGAAAAGAAAACTGGAAAAGTACTTCTTCTGCTGGATAATGCACCATCACATCCAGAAGTGGAGAAAATGAATGCAGTTGATGAATATTTTGAAGTGATTTTTTGCCTCCAAATGTAACAGCATTGATTCAACCAATGGATCAAGGTGTTACAGAAAAGCTTAAAAAGATGTATAAGAAGTAAGTCCTACATCATTTATTATTGGCGGAAGATAAGGAAAGTGTCGTGGCTTTTCCAAAAAGACAGTCTTAAAGATTGTTGTTATATGGTGGCTGATGCTTGGAACACATTCCCACAAGATAATATTAAAAAGGCTTGGAACAGATTGCTGGATGAAAGAGGAGAAAATGAGAAAACTGATATGGACACCAATGAGAACATAAATGAAAGTGTGGATATGTTCCAGGCAATCCCAGGATTTTCCTACTGGCACAAAGATGATGCACAAATGTGGTTAAAAAATGACAATGATCCTGTTTTTCATATTTTGAATGATGATGAAATTTTGTCATTTGTGCACATAGATGAAAAGGCAGTGACCGATGATGAAGATGTTGAAGATGGGAATGGTGAAGAAAACAGAAAAAGTAGACCACGTCATGAAAAGGCTTTTACCGCACAGGAAACTGCAATGTCCTGGTATAAGCAAGAAGAAGAAAGCTGTCCTACTCAACTCTGCTGTTGAAGAGAACGTGTAATTTAGCTGCCAAGAAAAGACTATTGAATTTGGTTCAAAAACAATTCAGGATTATTTTTTTATAGTGGATTATATGTAGGTGTGTCCTGTATGGTATCACTTATGCTGTAATTTGGCAAATAAATATTTTACTACAATAATATACTGCACAGCTTTGTACTTATAATAAATTTGTTTTATTTTTCATGTTTAGTGTTCATCAAAAGCATTTTAGAAGTTTTTTATCCAGTTCAATTATATGTTTGAATATCCAAACAGTTTGATTATCTGAACTACCCTAGGTCCCAATTAGTTTGGATCATCAACTCTCTATTGTACTACATACTAGTCTACTTTGGTTATTAAAGGATTACCTTACAGGAAAAAGTCACCAAACAAGTGACTCCTATTTCATTTCTACAATAGTAAACACTTTTAAAAATTTTATATATCGAAACCTGGCATATAAAGCATGGATCTCTCATATATTTCCTATGGCATATACCCAAAATAACATCTCCACCTCAAAGTTAGAACAATGATCAGATTTAAAGAAAGAAATCTGCTATATCAGTTTAAATTAACGAAACACAAAAAGCTACAGTCAGTTGATTATGTTAAGAACAAATACAATTTAGATAAAGACATGTGGCTAGATACACAATCCTGCAGACAACATGTAGAAGGGGAAATTAAGTTAATGCAACCAAGGATAAGAAATCATATCCCAAAATGAATTTAATATCTAATATTCTAAATGCAACAAAACACACTGGGACATGGTGTTTTATCCAAATTATATAGAGTTGTGAGGAGAGAAACAAAAAGATGCAATGACAATTTTGGAACTATTTTACCCAAATTAATAATAGACCTCCAAGTAAACAAGATAAAACATGAATTCTAACATCTTCTAAACATACAACTTCATCTCTTAGATGGGATCACCTTACCTGGAAATTTTTGTATAGATCTTTCTTCATGCTACATAAAATTGAAGTAATGTTCAAGCAGAAACAAGTTTGTTGGAGATGTAAACAAGAACTTAAAGCAGATTTGCAACACATGTTTTTTGACTGTATTGTCAACACCTTATTGGAATAACAATCTCTTTTTACAGGCTTTTTGGAGATAAATTTGTTTTATCTAAATCACTAATCCTATTCCTATATGTGTTAAAAAATGAAATATTGCATTTTGTGGTCTATATTATCTATAGCGAGAAAGATTAGAACTCAGAAATGGAAGAACGAATCTACACCCTCCTTCAAAGAATTTATAAATATTGCAACTGAAGTCTGCGACCTGGAAATGATAATTATGTCAAGAACAACCAAGATTGCCTATTGCTGCAATGCATGCATAAAACATACAGATCTGCTTGACCAGCAAAAAAACTGCATTTTAGATTTTAGACTTTAACCAACATTCCAAAATCAAATAATATAGCATTCTTTCCATAGTATCTCTCAATGGAATGTATAACTGAATGAAAGTAAATCCTTAAGATGTCCAGAAAATGAACATGGAATCAATATATTTAAATTATCTCTAGCAGACAAGCCAATCTACAAAAAAGCTGTCCAGGTCACAACAGCATCTTATAATTCTTAAGTGCTAAAAGAACTTGTGCTCATCAATAGTATCGCACTGTACATTTTAAAGTCAAATAATGTGGAACGCCCTTCCACTCTCCATAAGGTCTATCTCAGTGAAAGACTACTACAAGACAAGTAAGCTATGCAAATGTTTAATTACATCATTTACTCAAATTGCACGCATTTATCGTCACTGTTCTAATGGAAAGCTTTCCTTCTCAAAATTCTAAGAATGAACCTTCCTCCTTATGAAATTGATTTACTGTCAGCTAAAAGAAAAACAATTGTGAAGCCAAGGGCAATACCAGGCTCAAGAGAACCAAGTTGAAAATGTAATGTAAAAAATATAATGCATTGTTTTCTTTCTCTCTCTCACTTTCTCTCCTCTCAGTTTCATCTGCAATAAAGGCACTGCTCTCATGGTGAGAAGCAAGTGTGACATTTGTCTGTTTGAATATCAAAGAACAGGGAATGTATTTTGTAGTGTGTTCAGTCACCAGCATCACTGTCTTCTTTAGTTAATGCAATAAAGAGGAAATCCCAGGAAGTCTCCTTCTGTTGTGATGTAACTGCTATAATGACTGATGAACTTAATGGTTGGCACATCATTAAGACACCAGGGTGAATTGAAAGTGAACAAAATATACTTTGATGCATATTGATAAGTATTATTTCCACTTATTTTCCTCTGGTTAATTTCAGCAGTTCTTTTGGGTTTCTAATACCATGATGGGAATGAACTCAATTCCTAAGTTAGGGTATGATTAGAGTTCATGAAACTGGCATTGTTTCAATCTTTGATCTTATCCAAAAGTGATCTTTGCAGCACTTGCAATGTACCCATAACTGCCTCCTTTTTCAATTCATATAATATATAATTCTCAGCAGGCTCAACAATTACATTTAAAAGACTCATGAAAGAACACCTAAAGCGGACATGGATATGCACTTATTCCCCACCTGGCTGACCCCTCCCCCTCCCACCCTCTCTCCTTACTCTTGCCGACTGACTTCAGCTTCATCAGCAAAAGAATGCAACTTCTCTAGCTTCCTTCCAGTTCCATCTCTAATTCGTACCCCTTAGTCAATACGCAGAGGTCACTGCTAGGACACTCCATTATCTATCCACTACACTTTTCTCTCTACACCTCTATTCTTACTCTGTACTTTAGCTACTTACTTCTCCTGCTTTTCTTACTTAACCTGTTATCCAATTTCCCATCTCTGTCTCTTCTCCTGCTACTATACTCCCTACTATGTCTAATCTTTGCTCTCTTTGTTGCTATACTCCCTACTGTGGCTAACATGCTCACAAGTCAACTGTATAATGCAAAAAATGCAACCCCTACTAACAATGTTCACCATTATGTAATGCCTCAACCTAAAACTGTAAAAGATGTGTTCAGTCTATGTAAATATGTTAAATCTTAAGCTTCAATGCTATGTTACCAGTCAGTGTTAAATTTGGTACTAGTTAAATTTGAATGCTTCTGTATACACCTTATATTTTCCTTAAAATTTAACTGTGGAGCTTTTCTCCCTGGGCCTCCCCTGACAATGCACATGCATCCAGTCAGACTTTCCCAGTCAACAAATGTAAAATAAATAAATAAATGTATATATATTTACATGTCTTTCCTCTAATTTGTCTCAATCTTTCTGAATATCTTCTATCTGGAGATTCTGGGCTTCTTGCATAAAAGTAAAAAATACAATGCCTCCCTTATCCTCAATAGTCCACTCTATCATCTTTATGGATCATTTTGGCCTGTCAGTTTTTGTGGACTGCTACTTCCTTCTATAACTGAGCTTGGCTTAACCCCATTGTAGGAATCTTTCCATGTCTTGAGGATTCTCCACTGCCATTTATTCCAGTCCTGGCACCAGTGCATATACCAGTATAGGACACTTTTTTATCCTGGGACCTATGCACCCAGCTGTCTTTTTTTAACCTACACCTCTCCATGGTATATGCTATATATGATACAGTCTACATATATCAGTGTTGTCTTGGCAAAGCTTTGTGAAAACAGGGTCCACCATGTATAGGTACTCACCAACAACTTGAGGATGAATTCAGTGCCACCAATACTACCCCTCCTTTTCTTTCATATCTCCATTTGTACCCCCAGTACCAGAAAAGAGTACATGTAACTGTGTATACTATGCTGTGAAAGAGGTAATGTTAGATGTTACCATCCTGTTTGTGGTGGAACCATATGTGAATACTAAACATTAACTTATAATAGGGCTAGTATTGCCGTAATAAGCTCTAGCCAAGAAACTTTGATAGCTATAGCTCATTTGTTTTTCTGTATGCATCCTGACCATTTTTATTGCCTTTTGTTTTATTGCTTTGTAGATTATAATCTGCGAATGCCTGGTGTGATAGCTGAAACAAAATGACCAAATCCTCGGCTCGAACTAGAAGAACAAAATTTATTGTAAAACAAGACAAACTGCATTTTACAGTGAGCTAATCGAAGGAAGGACTCGGAGCTATAATATATAACATTAAGTATCCTGTTTTTTTGTTTATTTTGTTCTTTATTTCTTTGTTGTTTATAGCACTTTGTGTACTGTGTATTTTTTCTAGCTAGTTTCACTGTGTGTGAGGTATTAACTGGAAATTGTCCACTCTTATTAAGCATCTGTTGGGTTGTTTGTTTATGATAACTTGTTGCAGTTAAACTCTTTTTTCTAGTGGCTCCTTTAGCTGTTTAAAACTTTAATTTAAAGGCTCACTGCTGCTTTTCAGCTGTGAGTAACATTTCTGCAGTTTGTTCTAAGTAGTAGGGGTATTTGTAGCATTTCCATATTCAGGCTTGTATTTGGGCCTAGTGTTTGTGGAGGCTGTGTGTCTGAGCACATAATTCAGGGACATCTTGTTTTAGCCAAAGCCATCAGGCATTTCAGTGAGAGAGAATTGTTTGAGGTCATTGGCTGGCTGAGGTCTCCTGGACTACAGCTTAGACTAAGCACCTCATTGGTTCTTTTGAGATTTCTTTCTTAAAAGCTGTCTCAGGTTTCAACTTTCTGTTACCTAAGAAGCTCAGTTGTGAGTGTTCTGCCATTTTACAGTGAGCTAATCGAAGGAAGGACACTCAGCAAACTCGGAGCTATAATATATAACATTAAGTATCCTGTTTTTTGTTTATTTTGTTCTTTATTTCTTTGTTGTTTATAGCACTTTGTGTACTGTGTATTTTTCTAGCTAGTTTCACTGTGTGTGGTATTAACTGGAAATTGTCCACTCTTATTAAGCATCTGTTGGGTTGTTTGTTTATGATAACTTGTTGCAGTTAAACTCTTTTTTCTAGTGGCTCCTTTAGCTGTTTAAAACTTTCATTTAAAGTCTCACTGCTGCTTTTCAGCTGTGAGTAACATTTCTGCAGTTTGTTTCCCACCCTCCCTGTTGGTATAGTGTTTTTATAGTTGGTGGCTTTGCAGTTGCCCGCCCCTAGTGTAAATTTGATCTGAGACCCTCCTCCCAGTCTAGTGTCATTACCTCATTCTACCCAGTACAGGGAGAGCATTTGAGAAGGCCAATCAGCTTAGTTTCTGCTACTCCGTTCTCTCTTTCCTTTCTCTCTTTCCACAAAAAAAAAAAAATTTATCTGCTTTTACTGTATTTGTGTTTTTCCCTACTTTATTTTGCTTTTGCGTCATCTTAAAAGTACTCAATTGTATTTATTACTGCTTGGTGTAACTCATTCTAAGCCTTTTAGTTTAAGCACCTGGGCTTCAGACCAGTTTTACATTAAGGTTTGTGGTCTGCACTGTAGTGGCAGAACAGGTAGCTTACATGCTTCTAAGTTGGGAACTGCTGATTGAGGGCTCAGTGTCTGTTATTCTAAAAGTGTATTAATTCTGGTTTAAGCACTTGGGCTTGAGGCCAGTTATTTTACATTAAGAGGGTTTGTGTTCTGCACTCTTGTTGGAGGAGAGGCTGGACTCTGTCCTTCTGAGCTGGGAATTTCTGGTTAAAGGCTTATAGTGCCTGCATATTTGAACTGCTTCTTACTGAAATTGGTACACCTTGTTTGCTGTAGCATAGACTAGATCCAGGCCTGCTGAATCTAGCTTTGTTTGTATAACTTGAGCACTAATCCAGGCTTTCTTTAAAGTATTCAGTTGTATTAATTACTGCTGGTAGTAACTTGATTAAAGTGTAGCTATAATTTCTAAGTCTTTTGGATTAAGCACTTGGGCTTCAGACCAGTTGTTTTACATTAGGAAGGTTTGTTGCCTGCACTGTGGTGGCAGGACAGGTAGCTTACATCCTTCTAAGTTGGGAACTGCTGATTGAGAGCTCAGTGTCTGTTATTCTAAAAGTGTATTAGTTCTGGTTTAAGCACTTGGGCTTCAGGCCAGTTATTTTATGTTAAGAAGGATTGCGGTCTGCACTCTTGTGGGAGGAGAGGCTGGACTCTGCCCTTCTGAGCAGGGAATTTCTGGTTAAAGGCTTATAGTGCCTGCATATTCTAACTGTTTCTTACTGAAATTGGTACACCTTGTTTGCTGTAGCATAGACTAGATCCAGGCCTGCTGAATCTAGCTTTGTTTGTATGCTTGTTGTTTGTTTATTTCCCTGAAACACTAATTCCACCTAAAACGCAGCCTTTTAGCACTTGTGTGGATCCCTAGTGATATCTGCATTGCTTACTGTACTTATTTCCTTGTTTCACTTGAAAGAAAGTTACTGTTTGTCATTTTTGCATTTAAGTTACCTGTAACACATTGCATTTAAGTTACCTGGCACTTGCTCACTAAAGCAATTATACAAGTCATCTCTAAAAAATTAAAAGCACCACACCCTCACAAACTCCCCTTGAGTACCTTGTTCCCCATTGGCCCTTTTTTTCAATTATAAAGGAATTCCCAATAGTATTCTAGCATGTCTAAAGGTCAGTTGTCAGTCTCCTCTCCGGTCCAGCTGGTGAATCTGGGAATCTTGAGGCAATGTTACAACTGCCTCATGTACACAGACAACCCTCTCCTCCTCCCAACAAATTCCAACACATGTGAGAGATGCAACCATATAGCCAAACTGGAGGCTAAGCTCTCTCAACTCAGTACTGGTGTAACCAGTCAGGAGGAGAAGGAAACCACACTCACTACAATTCCAGTCTCACATAGACCTACCACGACAACAAACCAAACACATAAACACACAAAAGCATACTCAGAGGCTCTAAATAAAAATCTGCCTAAGCAGCAGAGACCTCCAAAGCAGACACCCAAGCAACCGCTACCCCAAAACAAAACACGTGCAACACATAGCTCACAAAGCCAGTGTGCCGAACAGTCACAGCCCTTCAGGCTAAACAACACACCTGATACACTTGTAATAGGTGACTCTATCGTCAGGCACACTGACGTCCTGCTCACCAGACTGAACAAGGAGAAGGTCACGGTGAGCTGCCTGTCGGGCGCTAGGATCCGCCACATAACACAAGCACTCAGGTCACTCCAAGGCAAGTACAAATATGACTCAGTCATTGTCCATGCTGGTGTGAATGACCTGAGACGTACCTCCATGGACTACATGAAAAAAGACATAGAGGAGCTCTCTGAGCATGTAGCCCAGGCCGGTATGACCCTGACCTTGAGTAGCATCTTACCCTCACCAAGAATGATGCCACAATATGAAGACAAGACGATCAATTTCAACAATTGGCTTAAGTGTTGGTGTCATTCAAAGGGGATCCAATGCCTGTCAGCCTGGGATGACATGCTCGACAAGCCACGATGCATCGCTAGGGACGGCTTGCACCTGTCACCCCTGGGCTTTCGGATATTAGCAAAGGCTCTTGCTACCCCCATAGTGCCTTTTTTAGGCAAGGCTCAAAAGACAAACCCACCTCCATAGGTATCACAAGGGATAAGAAACTAAGACTAATGCTACTCAATGCCAGAAGTCTAAACCTCAAGATGCATGCACTCGAAACTCTCCTTGGCATGGAGAACATCGATATCTGTGCAGTAACAGAAACCTGTTTCAAGGCTCCCGAGAGCACCCCAGCACTACCAGGTTATACCTCATACCATGCTTTTCGGCCCCAAAACTTGGACCGAACCACAAAAGGAGGGGGAGTATCAATATTCGTCAAAGATACCCACACCTCCAGGTTGGTGGCACAGCACAAAGCATCAGAGACTATCCATGTGCAACTAACTGTGGGTAAAACTGCCTTCCAGTTTATAGCCTGCTACAGACCACCCTCCCAAACACAGGAACCACACTCGGCCTTCCTGAGAATACTGGAAAATATGAAGGTCTCTCCAAACACCATTATATTGGGCGACTTCAACTACCCAAACATAGACTGGGAGCATTACTCTAGCTCCAACACCCTAGCCCAAAGGTTCCTAGAATTTATAAACTCAAATGCTATGGAACAACTTGTTACCACTCTCACAAGAGGGGAAAACATACTGGACCTGATCATCACCAACATGGGGACACTATGCTCCAGACCAGAAGTGTATCCCTCACTGGTAAGATCAGACCATAAACTAATCTCACTGGATATTCACATCCCGACCCCACCCCCTGCCCAGAAAACCACAGTGAAAAACTTCTCTAAAGCAAATTTCACAAGCCTCAAAACCGAGGCGAAATCCTTCAAAGCCCCCGGGCCTGTGGAAAATATGGCCCAGACTGCAGAATCCTTTATTCTATGAACACCTTCAGGAATGCATGGATCATGCAATCCCAAATAAAACCAAGACCCAATCCTCCAAAGGCAGACGTCCTGTCTGGTGGACTCCAGCCATAAACAAACTATACAATAGAAGGAGGAAGCTACTACATGATAGAGCAAAATACCAAAAAGGGAAGGCATCTCTGATCAGTATTAGCAAAAAACTACGGGCACTCATAAAATCGTCTAAGGCCAGCTTTGAGAGAAAAATTGCACAGGACACTAAGGATAATCACAAGGCTTTCTTTAGTTATGTTAGGAACCTGGGTGGGAATTCCCAGATATGCTCAGAATTAGTCCAAAATGACAAAAAATACACCAAGCCCACAGACATTGCCAACATCCTAGCTGACAGGTTCAGTGCAAACTTCTCCCCACCAAAAGGGCAAATATCTATCCCAACAGAGTGCTACCCCCCCTGACATCTTAGATGCTCAGGTAAGAGCCGCCCTCTCCAAAGCAAAAAACACAGCATCAATGGGACCAGATGGTGTCCCGGGCTGCGTCCTACATGAACTCCAAGAAGAGCTAAACCCAAACATAAAACTACTGTTCAATCTTAGCCTTACTACAGGATATGTACCCAAAGAGTGGCATACAGCAACAGTGGTCCTTCTCCACAAAGGTGGTGCCTCAACGGATCCTGGAAACTATCGCCCCATAAGCCTGACTAGCTTGGTCTGCAAAGCTATGGAAAGGATCATCATGGACCTCATAAATAAAGATATTGGGGACCTACAGACACTGGATCCTACCCAGTTTGGCTTTGTTAAGGGCAGATCCTGCCTCTTAAACCTGGTTGATTTCTTTGAAACAGTCACCAAGGCCATTGACGAGGGGAAGGTGGTCCACACAGCCTACCTGGACCTCGCAAAAGCCTTCGATACAATACCCCACTCAGGCATTATAGATAAGCTCACCAGCTTAAATATAAACCCCTATGTCACTAGATGGGTTGCAAACTGGCTCAAGGACAGAACCCACATGGTTAGAATTGCTGGAGCCATGTCAGACTCCAAACCAGTTACAAGTGGCATCCCACAAGGCTCAGTCCTGGGACCTCTCTTGTTCGGTATATATTTCTCGGCGGTACAGGCCAACACGGAAGGACTGTGGCTGACCAAGTTTGCAGATGACTGCAAACTGGGCACCATAATCAACTCTCCAGCCGACACAAGCATCCTCCAAAAGGGCCTCATAGAAACAGACAACTGGTGCCAGAGCCATGGCCTCAAGCTAAATGCCAAAAAGTGTATAGTCATCCCCTTTGGCAAAAACAAAGTGCCCACAAATTACCACATAGGTGCAATCCATTAAGTACAGAAGAAGTCATTAGGGACCTGGGGACCCAAGTTGATAGCAATCTCTCATTTGACAACCACGTGGCCAAAGTGGTTAGAAAAACATTTTATATAGCCCACCTAATCATGAAGGGATTCACATCTAGATCAGGGGAGGTCATCGTGCCTCTTTACTCATCCCTCATCAGGCTCATAATTGAGTACAATGCCCCTTTTGGGATGTACCTTACCAGACACCTGCAGCACCTGGAAAGACCCCAAACGTACCTCACCAAGAGGATCAAAGGGTTCAAACAGATGCCATATTCTGCCCGGTTAAAGAAACTCCAGCTCTACTCAGTGGCATACCGCCTGCTCAGAGGCGATCTGTGCCTGATGTATAAAGCCATGTCCAACCCGGAATTAATGGACATGCTGCACCTCAGAAAATCCAAATCCCATCGAGCTACGCTCGAGAGACTTGAACCTCAGCACTGAAATAAATAGGACATGCTGGAGGGACAGATTCATAACCCAGAGGCTCCCTTCACTCTGGAATAAAATCCCAGTCCAGGTTAGGCAGAGTCCCATATTGACTCTCTTCAAGAGGAATCTTGATGAGTGGATGGGAGATCGTAGGTTTACCCCGGCTATCACTTCTGTGTCACTGTTAGACAGAGGCACAGTATACTAACTTTCTCAAAAAGGCATAGCAAAATTAATTTAAAATGGGTGGCGAAAGCCAAACACACTCTGGCTAGGCTTATAAATGCCCTAGGGCAGATAGCCTAGTATGAACCTATGAACCACCGAAATTCATAGGTTAAGCGCTTTCATCTGAAAACAACCAGACTTCCTCAGAACAACAGCAAGGTGGATCTGGAATGTTTAAATAGCCTATTTTGGCGCCAAACTCTGAAATAGCAATAGCAATTTAAGCAGACAGTACTCTAAATAAGTTGTCACTGCTTTTACTACTTTTATAAACTGCGTTAAATCGCTAGATAAAAATAGAATGTATATCAAATAAAACTTTTCTAAAAATACTACTAATACTATAACAAACATATAACAACCATGTTCAATGATGCTGAAAGCATGAATATAAATACAAATATAAATACTATATGCAAGCTTTAGAAAGATGTAAAAATCCTATAAGAAATGTGATTAATGATGCTATAAGCATATGTATATGCACATAATAAAAACATATATAAAAAACATATATATAAACACATATATGAAAGCTACGTACATACATAAAAAATGTTGTATTTATGATATATTAATGATAAAACCCTGGTTGTTTGTCTTGTTTTACAATAAATTTCGTTCTAGTTCGAGCCGAGGATTTGGTCATTTTATTTCATTTTGTTTCAGCTATCGCACCAGGCATTCGTGGGTGTTTTTAATACAGTTGCTTGTGGTGTTACATAGATTATAATCTGCATTTACATTATTTTTTTCTTTTTTTTTCTTTATTTAAGCAAGGTTCACTTATTAACCACTCACAATGCTGGACTTAATTCATTACAAGAATATGCACAACTATTCACATTTATTCAATGACATTTTGCGACAGTGGCATCAGCCTAAAATCACACCCAATTAAATTCTGCTACCATATTCCTTTACCTATTGCTCTGTCATTCAGTTCCATTTTTTACTCTTCTAACATCCTCAAATACCTCATTTCAATCTTCCAAACTTGGATTCTCACCAATTTTCCTTTGCAGGTTCTGGCCAGACACTCACTAACCTGTCTGATAGTACAAATAAGACTCAAAACTGATTCTAACTCTATATTGCATTTTGCAATCAATTCCAAAAGCAGAATGTATTGTGCTTCACAAGTTATATTGAAACTTTGTGCAAACACCTTAAAGCCATTATGATTGTGAAGGGTTTTCAATAGTTAGAGAGATGTGAGTTTTTACCACCTTTGTGTAAGGGGAGAATATGTTTTATTTCTAGGGGTTAATGACATAAGATTATTGGATGGATTTGTATATTAATATAGAGATGGGGTAAGCTATAGCATCAGTAGCTACTCTGCAGGTAACTGCTAGTGCGGCAAGCTTCCATTTTTGAAGACATTTTTATAGTAACACTATGAGTAGAACTGAGGAAGAAGGCATTAGGACCTTGTTTGGGAGGGTAACTATTATAGGTTTTGTTGTTAATACTGGACTTTACCAATACAATAATATTAAAGTGTTAAAAATGAGTTAGTATCTAGGTGCATGGTTTAAGCTGTTAAATTCAATCTAGTGTAAAATTTTTAAATTACTTTATTGAATTATCATTTAACATAGGCAATCATACATTTTTATAGACGAAAAACCATGCGGATATATTTTCAGTGACAGATATTATACATCACATATAATCTGTACAGTCGTCAATCCAGCATTACATAGCTCGCTCACTCCCTTCTTGCCTTTCTTTAAACCTCATTCTTCCACCAAAACACTATTCTGCATGCATTGTCACCACAGTTCCCACTTTTATGTAATTTGCTCCTACCCTTTGCTAAAGGTCCCACTTCCAGTTCTTCTCTCTCTCTTACTATATTCACCATTTCAAATATGGTTGGTTTAGACTTTGATTTCCATTTTCTAGCATTTTTTTGGCAGCCACTATCATTAAACTTTCCAAGGCCCTACTATACTAATCAATTCAGATCCACTATCCCAGATAAAAAAAAATGTTTATAGTTGGACCAATTTGGTCACCTAGTATTTCTGAGTAGTCTCTATGGAATTTTTAAAGCCTGCTAACACATTACACTCCCAAAAATGTTAACATTTCTTTCTTCCACATCATACCTCCAACATTTGAAATCTACCTGAGAAAAATTTGTTTGGAGTCTACTTTAGGTATAAAAATACCTATCCAAAAACCTCCAAGCAAAAATCCCAAATCTTCTAGACTGTTGTATATTTGGGAGCCATACATATATCCCCCATTGCTTTCTTCCCAATCTTTTCTTACATCCTCTGATTGATTCCTATAGTTACCATGAAATATTTTACATGCCTTACTAATTATCCCTTTTAAACAGCAGCTTCTGTTCCAGATTCAAGCAAAACTCTACCAATTCTGAACTTTCACTTAGGATTCATCTATTCCTTTTTTTGCCTGTACTCTGATACTAATCCTTGATAGGGAAGGCAGTCTCTAACCTAGTCTAAACATATTCTTGACCTCTTCCCATTCTATTATCTTTCCCTCTCTAATTTTTTGCTCCCAATACCTTGGTTCCTTTGCCAATTTTCTATAGTAAATTTCTGCCACCTCTTGCCTATTCTCTGCACGCATAACTGCAATCACCCCTATTTGCAGAATCTCCTTTCTCCATTCCAGTGTTGGCTTAGTTCTTAGAATGCTTTCAGCTATTTTATGAATATAATATTCTGTATGGCTATTATCTCCTTAAGCATCTGCATCCAAAATTCCAGTGTGTCTTGATTTATTGAGCTTCTCCCCATTTCGTCATCACTCCTGAACATTGTTGGGTTTTTCTAATTGTTTTGTATGTTAATGTATTCTCACATCTGTTTTAACTTTACTTTCGGTATGATTGCAAAGCCTTCTAAAGTTTTACAAGCCGAGGCAAGTTTTTGTTTGTAGCCAAGGTTTCCATACTTTTGTCATTTTTCTGCATGAATTTCTTTGTTTCTCAAGGAAACCATGGGGCAGTGTTGTATTTGACCCCTTCTTCTAATTAGCACCTGCTCATTAAAGAAAATTGTATGACACCATAATCAAGGGGTATTAAGTGCATTCCAGTTGGACTTGTAATTTTCCTATCAAGACTAAAGTTTGCCAGATTGCATGACTAATTAAAAGTAGTCTTTTCTGGGCTGATGGGATTATCTCTTAAAAGTAAAAATGAGAAGGTGATCAATTGTATCTGGCAGTGTACTGGATGAGATTTTGTTTGGATGGGAGTTAAGCATCCAGTCCAGTATAGATAGACTACTATTTGGTTTACGGAATCTAGGCAGGGTGCATTTGAGCTGTGTAAAGCCAAACAGATGTGTGGAGAGAGTCAGAGTTAAGGCCAGAGAATACCATTTCAGCACTGTGGAAAGTGAGAGGTTATAATGGTAGAGAGAAATGTGTATAAGAGTATATTCTAGCAATGCCTCCTCATTTTTGGTAGTCCTTTGAGTTTATAATTGTTCTAGTCTGTGGGAGTAATTGCTTCAACTTTAACTTGTGGCTTCAGCCAGGTTTCAGAGATAGCTAGAATATCGGGATTGTGTGTGTAAGCCAGGTATGTAGCTCAGTAACTTTACAGTACTTCTGATGTCAATATGCAGAAGCTTTAAGCCTGGTGTGTTGTGATTGATTACATGGATTTGCAGGGACAGGGGAAGGGAATGGTAGGATAGGGCAGAACAGACAGGCCAGAGGTAGGAAGTATGTCACCACAGAGTTTGATTCTAATGGGGGAGAAAAACTTTAAGATGCATGGGTCTTGTGGTGAAGTAAGAGCCTTTGAAAAACTGAATGTAGGAGCTATTGTAAAGGCTCAATGATATGTCTAGGTTATCACCACAGAAGTAGTGGTAAGGTCTAATGAAGTCGGAAGAGGGAATGGAAATCTGATAGGTTGACTGGGTGTAAGAATGGATAGTCAAGTAAATGGGGAGTATGTGGGATGTGACATGTGTGGGAGCTCTGAGTAGAGTTAAATGGCATCTATAAAGGATATTAAAAAAAAAACTTTATAGTACAGAATGATTGTGATTAGGTTTTCAAGGGAGTGGATATATTTCTAAAAGGGGTGTAGTAGTAGTGAGTTTGATTACAGAAGAATGCCAGGGACTAGTCAAATGTGTTTGTGCAGATTATGTTGGTGAAAAGTATCTAAAGGAAGCCTATATCACAAAATCGAAAGTTCAAAAGTCTGAAAATCAAAATATCTAAAACTCAAAATGCCAAAAATATATTTAATGAAGGCGGCAACCCCCCCTGCACCCCACATGTGGGGGTGTCTGCCCCCCCCCCGGTAATTCCAACTCCAAGATCGCACAACACTGGAGAAAGGGCAGATTCCATGTTCAATATTTTGAGTTTCAGATATTTTCATTCTTTTGAGCTTTCAATCTTCTGAAGGGGATCCTTCAGAAGGTGATTGATCTTATAGGGCTGAATGTGACAGAGTAGGGCGAAATGAGTATAAATGTAGGATAGGTGACGAGGGTGGAAACTGGACAGTGTAGCGAGCCCAAGATGAGGTGACCCACCTCCCCCAAACAGATGAGCTATAGAAGTAATCAATCAGTGGTCAGAGCTGGTAAGTTACATAAATTCAAATAGCTACAGACCTGAGTAAGTTTTGAGACTAAATTCTACAGTACAACAGGCTTTTGTTTTAGGTTTACTGAAAAACTACTGGTACACCTTCCTGCTTTGGCTGCTGGTTCATCCTTTGGCACCAGAATGAGAATCTTCATTTAGCTAGGTATAAATTTCCTGGTACATGACCTGCTGGCATCCTTCACAATTTTTGTATACCATCTGAAGTTGTAGTAGTCTGAGTATAGATGCTCAGAGGGTAACAGTCCTGATTTTCAAGTTGGTAAACTGACTGGAGACAGTTTGGGGTGTACTAGGGACAGACTGCCCTCAGAAGGCTCACCTGCTGAGGCAAGATCAAAGATCCCCCTGTCATCTGAAGCAGGTCAGAGAGCCAGCGTGGCCTCTACCAGGAGGAGGCATATTAGAATCCCTTCTAGTTTCTCCTCCCTTGCATTTTGAACTACCCTGGGGAGAAGGGTATAAGAGTAAAAATATAAACAGACTCATCCAAATGAAAAAGAAAGCATCCACTCCTCAAGCCTGTTTTGCAGATTTTTCTTAATTATCTATTGTTCAGAGAAAGAAAGATGTTTACCTTTGGCACATGCTACTTGTTGGTTAGGTCCAACAGTGTATCCCCATCTATTTTCTGGTGTTGGTATGCTAGTTGCCTCCAGCAGGGGCCTGTTTTCAAACTCGTACAACCACCCCACAAAATTAATAAATGTGTTTCCATTTGCTTGTTGATGTACTGCATAACTGTAGTGCTGTTTGTGATGGCATTCAAGGTTCCATGGTTTGATAGAACTTAAACAGCCAGTATCACCTGTTTGCATTTGTTCATTCTGCCTGGAACTCCAGGTACCCTGTATTTTGAACTTCAATGTGTGGATGCCCTATGCAATGCCTGAAGTTTCAGTGACTTAAGGTCCGGTTTGGTTTGTACTAAATTGTCTGAAGAGCATATCCTTTTTTTTTTTTTTTTTTTTTTTTATGATAGTAGCCACCATTCCATCTCCCTCCTTACACAGGGTAGGACTAGAACCAAAGGGCTGAGACAGCTGTTCTCTAATATCCTTAGGAATCATTGGGACTTCATGTGTATCCTGGCTAGTGTTGTTGGTATGGTGAATCTTGTGCAGCTCAGAACTCTCTGACCTTTACACCAGCTTTTCTGCCATGCCCTGAAAGCAACAAGGGACTAAGACTATTTCCTGTGGCAGGTAGGCTTTGGCTGTATTGGTATACAAGATCAGCCCCTAGATAGATAACTATTCTGAAAGGACAAACTGGAATTCTGGACATTGAAGGAGAAACCCAATCTGCTGAGACAACCTAAAGTATACTCTAGTGCTCTCTGCATCTTCTTACCACTTTTTTCCTGAACTAGTCATTTGTCTAAGTAAGGATAGATGAGGATGCTTGTGGCTCTGCAGTGTGCCATCATTGATGTCAGATATTTTATAAAAACTCTAGATGTAATATCCAAACCAAAAAACCAAGGAGGTAAACTGGAAATTGTATCACTGTCCTAGAGATATTTGGTACTGCATGAGTGTTCTTTGAAAAGGTGACTGTGAAGACACGCATCCTTGAGCTTTGGTGTCTCCAAATGAGCACAAGGATCCAGGAGGCTTAAGAGTCTGCATAGTCAACATATTGAAATTTTTAAGAATCTATTTGGCCTTGACAAATCAAGAAAAATGTCTCCAGGATCCATCTTTTCTTCAGATAAAAGAACAGTCTTGAGTAAAACCCTTTGGCTGCCTGACCAGAGGGTACTAGGTCCATGGTTCCTTTATACTAGAACTTTAGTTAACATGCAGTCTACTCATACTCTCATCTCTTTGGTTTGTCTATAAAATGAAGGCTGTACCCAATAGAAGCCATTTTTAAGACAGAGACTTACCTGAAGTCATTTTTAACCAGTTCTGGTAAAAAGACCATTGAGCCCTCTATCCTGAGACACTGATAGGGTTGAGACAAAGGTGTAAATTGTGTGGATGGGAATGTTTCTGTCACTACTGCACATTGCTGAAGACTAACCACTAAAGGCCTGCAGACATTCCTCTGCCCTCCTGCTATCATTATCCCTTCTGTGCAATCTTCCTACCTTTTGGCTTCTTGCCTTTACACTACTCTGGTAGCAAGATCCTCAATAGGACCGAGTACTTCTTTGTTGTTTTTTTTTTTTTTAGTTAACCATCTGAAAGGCAACAAGACGTTTACTGGCAACAAGCCATTAACCTGCCACAAACCCACTCATCCTTTCAACCACTTACATGTGTCCCTCAGGGCTCTATCCTGGATCCTCTCCCATCTAATGTATTAATGATCTCTACCCTCCACTCACCATGCTAGTTTAGTTCAGTGTGCAGACATTATGTGTATCCTCAACAATAAAGGAGCGCAGACATTACCCAAAAATCTTTCTCCTCTATAGAAACCTAGCTCAAAGAATCAAAACCTCTTACTCAACCCAAAGAAAACCAAGTTAATGTCAAAATCAAAAGCAATTTTTTACCATAAAGTCAGCAATTAATACTGTCATTAAAAGTGTAACTCACAGTAAACTTCTAGGCAGATTACAATCTCAAATATGATCAGCATATACTGCACACCATTAAATCTACTCTCCAAAAACTAGTCTTCCTTTATAGACTCGATGGATTCCTTACAGTTATAAGATAAACTCTAGCCACCACCTTCTTATTGTCAACTCTCTTGTATGCCGTTCCTATCCTAACAAGCAAACAATACTCAAAAGAATGAAACTTGCCTCCTGCTACAATAAAATAGCTAAATTTTCCATCAATCTTCCTCATAGGACCCACCATTGTCATAGCTTAAAACAATTAAACTGGCTTGAACACAACTACCTTACATGTTCACAACTATGGCACATAAACTCATTCATCTTCCAGTGAAATGCCCTGCACTACATAACTTTTTGTTTTAGTTTGGTGTTGGACTGTGGTTGTGTTATAACTTATTACTGCCTACTGTCCAGCAAGGGACCTCCACTCACTTACAAATAAGTCAAATAATGTTGCCAAACTCTGAAATAGTATCCCCACAGAAATAAAACTCTGACAAACTTAGTAATTTTAAACATCTTAACCAATCTGGTCCTGCACATGCTCATCAAAGTTGAGACTTTCACTGTATGATGATCCCAGAATACACTCAACCTCTCACTGAAATGACATTTTTATACACAAATGCTTGTACAATCCACTAAGTTGTGTGGGGGCTGTCTTCTTAGTAACTTCCACATCTGTAAAATCTTAGAATTTATAAATGTAACTACTCTGTGTTTAACTGGAACTTAGGATAAATGTAAGAAAATGGAACTTTGCTCCCTTGGCCACCGATGAAAATGGTATTACCCAGTCAGGCTTTCCCAGTAAATAAATAAGAACCTAGATGAGTCATTTATGAAATATTTGGGAATACAATGATTAAAACTCCATAGTTGTCACTTTGTCTTCCAGTTTTCTGAATGCATTATTAGGCTGGGGAGTCCAGACAGCTAATACTTATGAAAGAATGCATTAATGATTTTTTCTTTTACATTCTTAGAGAAGGACTGATTCCTCAGTAAAGAATGGCTCCTGATGACTGACTCTGCAGCATCCTCATCTGTAGGCTACTCTAGGCTTGTCATTTCAGAGTTACCATCAGGGTAACATCTTGCACTGTCCCATAACCATCTTGTAGTTGCCAGATATGCTCCTAATACTTCTAAGTGTGGGTCTGACAGTTCAAAATCCTGAAGGCCGTAGTTGCTTAAGTATTTCCCTAATTAGTTTGCTTTTCCTGCTATTGGGAAGGGTATTATGTCCTGGAACCAGACTTGCTACTTTAATAGTCTTCAGGGATACTATATATTGATTTGCAAAGGGATTCCTATACAAAGGTTTGTGATAATGCTGCATTCAGTAAAAATGTTCATATCTCAGAGACAGGGAGAATTCAGAGTCTGGCTTGAAGAATGTTTCCTTAAAAACATCCATCAGGGCTTCTTGGACTGGAGGAAAAAAATCACTGGTTTGAGTGTGTGGGTGGGTCCATTTCTCTCTTCCAAGAAGCTCAGGCTTTGTGATCCTGCCATTGGAAAAGTTCCTTATAATGGAGGCATCCTTACATAGGTTCATAGGTATAGACAAGGCTAATGACCACCAAGGCCTTTATAAGCTTAGCCATGCAGTCCAACCCAACTGTGTCACTAGGTATCATGGGCATTTATTAGAACAGGATAAGTTAGAAAGTTTCTAGAGGTTATGGGTGTATACGAGATTGAGCATTAGTCTGTTTTTGTCCATCAGAGACATGGGTGGCCAGACCTAATTTCCCATCCATTGGTCAAGGTTACAGTTAAATACAGTTAGGGTTGGGGAGCCTGTTCCATTGCATGGGGATACGCAGAGGCATATCCATCTCACCAACATGTCTTATGATCTAATGGTTCTAATGATATTCATTTTGCAGATGTGCAAAAGGTCCATCAGCGCTGGATCAGATGTGTTGCATGCCATGCAGCGATCTCCTCTCAGTAACATGCAAGAGATGAAGTATAGATATTTAAGGTGATCTACATATGACAATGTTTTTATATCCTGGATTCTCCTGTTAAGGAACCTTTGTGGTCATTATACCCAACAATAAGTCTGAATAGGACCAACTAAATTGGCACTGCAACTTCCTTGGACTGGGATGCCATGAGCTTATTAATAAATTGGGTGAAATAGAATGATTTTCTTACAACTCTGGCAGCATTTTGATCAAAGAATAGATTACTGTCTAGGTTTGCTCTCAGATCCCAGACTACTGGGTCAACACTTAGGGGCATCATATTGATATAATTGGCCTGTGTGAAACTTCCCCAATGGCACAATAATGCATTTCTTGACATGAAGTTTTAATACATGACTTTGACACCAGTCATTTGTCTGTGTTAGACCCTCTTGTAAGATGGTTTCTCATGGAGGGAATCTGATCATTCCCAGTTTGCAGTCATCTGCAAACTTGGTCAGCAAAAGGTCCTCAATATTAGCCTTTTACCTACAAAAAGTAGATGCCAAATAGGAGCAGTCCCTGCACAGAGCCCTGTGGCACCTTGTTGGTCACCAGTCTCTTAGGGGAGGTTGGCATCAGTCCTGACTTCCTCGGTCCTGCCTGTGAGCCAGCTGGCAATCCAGTGAGTTATGCAGGGGTTTATGCCCTGTTTGGAGAGTTTGTCAATTATCTTGCATTACAAGAAAGGAGTGTTTGGTTTTATGACATAAGATTAATCCACACTGTGACCACAGCTTAAAAGTATGACAAAAACACCTGATCAGTTAAGAATGGTTGTGTCAAGGGAAGCCAGAGTTATTTTACATGGAAAATGGAAAAGCATCATTAGAAAACTGGATGTAGGACAATCGGATACTGCAAAAATGAAAGTTTGTGTGGTAACTAAAGACAGAAATTAAAATACTAGTGTACGTTATAAAGAATGTGTGCCATGTCAAATGGACTAAAAGATCAACAGAGTCCATAGGAGCTTCCAGAAGGATGGTAGAAAAGCTTGTATATTCATTTTGCAGGTTCATTCATTAGAAGTAATTTCATTATTTTGGTGGATGCAGATTTGAAGTGGACAGACAAGAATGATTACATCACTAGCCATACAAAGTAGTCTGATGATTACTTGATGTTTACTAGAAGACATTTTTAGATAACAGGACTCTTGTTCTTGTTAGAACAGTTTCATATTCTCATTAAATGAAATTATTCATTAGATCTGTAGCATAGAGCATCCTACAATCAATTGCTTAGAACAGAAGCTCTCACATTTATGGCTAAAATGAAAATAGAAAATCTCAAACCAGTGCCGATGTGGAAAATAAAGTCTTGTTATTTCTATTACAGTGCAGAAACATGCTGAGCTATACAATGTAGCAGCCCCCTGCAGTAGTATTTAGTAAGCATGTCAGTACTAGGGCTTGACATAGTCATGTCAAACTCAAGTGCTACTGTTGCACAACTCAGCATGATAAACATACGAAGGTAGATCATTCCAGGAACCAAACACAGTACATCATCAAGCTATAACCAGGTAAAAAAAATCTTCTTAAATAGACAAGATATAACAACTGATTAATGCAATGCAAGACTGGACCAGTCTGAAGGAATGAACAGACGGTGGTATCATATAAGTTATAGTACGCAAATGAGGGTTCTGTTTACCTATGGACAATAGTCCTGTAGCAATAAATCCAAATACAGAAAGGATGAAATGCACTAGGTATTGGACAACATTATTTAGTACTTTCAAAACAGACTAATCCCAAGTTGAGTCAAAAGGCTCCTGAGACTCTCAAGTCAATGTCAAGGTTAAGATATTCCCAGGGGGGTTAAAAAAAACATGTGGGCACCTGACATTTTAGTGGAATTTTCAATGTATGAACTCTGTTGCATAAAATGGACACTTGTACCTCAAGCTGTGGATTCTGAAATACCAGGCTGCCTCTAGTATAATTATATCCTTTAAAAGAAAAAGGGGTTATGTGGCAAACCTAAGCTGTGTGTAGTACAACCAAGCAGATATAAAAGCCAGCCAGGCAGCAGTATACAATATTTATCTTACAGTTATGGATCAAACCATTCAGGGCCTGTGGCCATAAACAAACTGACTTTAAAATTGGGGCCGTAAGCTTGCAAACCAACCCAACAATCTAGTTTTGATTTGCAGATCAGATTTGTTTCCAATACAAATTTATAGCCTTTTACATATTATAGGGATCATTTGGGTTGGACGTGTACTCTGAACACCAGATCTAGTTGAATTTATACAAAATTTGAGCTAATTATGACAATGAGTTTTAGTACTGGAATATATTTTAAGGATTGATGGAGTTCAGTTCATCATAAAATGCCCTACGAGTAAAGTTTAAATTTTCCCCCAATAATATTATATTTAACAGAGGAGAGAGAGTTGTTTACATACATCTTCACTACAAAGAAAGAATTGAGCAGATCCATTTAGGAAATTGTCTATGAACTGCCTCCAAGGTGTTATTCGGCATTATAGGTACAAAAATATAGTCATTTATGCTCTCTCAAGGGTATGTTAAAACTTATCAGAACTGATCAAGGTAATATACCAAATTGTGTCAAGACCAAAATAATATTAACATGTTCTTCAAACAAGATTACATTTGAAATTGTTATGTCCAAACCTTTGTTCTGATTTATTTACAAAGTATGTTTTAGTAAACTAACCAGGTTTAAGTTATGATCTTCAGTTACAACATACTAACATTTATCAAGGCTAAACCTAATTCCAAAGTCCTTAACCCATAATACTAACAACTTGTTAAAACATATTTTACAATTGTTGGCATCCTTAATTCACTCAAGATATAGGTAACTATAGGTAACCATACATTTATAAAAAATGAAAAAACTTTAACATGTTTCCAGTTGCATACATTATACCATATATGTTTAATTATCTGTCTCAACATTACATAAATTGCTGAATTCCTGTCTTCCTTTAAAACTCACTCTACCCAGAGAGCATTTTGGATGTATTTGTCTCAATATCCATTTATTTCTATGTAACTTTTTCCTTCACTTTTCTGAAGATCCTACTTGCAGTTCTTTTATCCTTTTACAATATTCAGTACTTCAAATACTTTCATTTCCATTTTCTAATAATTGCTTTTTGGTAGCCACCACAATTAATAAGGTCTTACTATGTCTAGGAGATTTAGATCCTGTGTCCCAGCTCAAGAGAATCATTTCCTGTTACACACATTTGCTTACTCAATACTTCTGACAGAGTACTCCAAGGAATATTTTAAAATCTGCCACCTCATTACACTCCCAAAATGTATATTCTCACTTACCTCTTTCTTCCTCATTACACCTCCAACATATTGTCTACCTGAGGAAAAATTCTTTGAGGTCTGCTTGGGTATATAAATACTCCTGAAAAAAATTCCAAGCAAAAATCCTAAACCTTTTAGATTTTGTTGCAAACTCAGGAACCATACATATGCCCTTCAGTTTGTTCCCTCGTAAATTGAACTATTCAATCTCTTCCCAATCTTTTCTAACCTCATCTAATAGATTCTTATAGTAATCATGCAATATTTTATTTGTACTAATTATCCCTTTTTAAACAGCAGCTTCGATTCTAAATTCAACTAGAAAAAAATGCACTCTACCAAAGCAGGTCTTTCAGTCTGTATTTTCCTTTCCCCTTTCTCTGTGTGTATATTCGGATATCAATCCTGGATAAGGGAGACAGTCTCTATCCTGCAGTCTAAATGTTTTCTTGGCCTAATCCCATTGTTACATTTCCCCCTCAAGTTATTTTCTCACAATACCTTGGTTCCTTTGTCTATTTTCTCTAGTAAATTCCAGCCCCATCTTGCCTATTCTTTGTACTCCTACTTGCAGTTATTCCTATTGGCAAAATCGCCTTACTCCATTCTCATGTTGGCTTAGAATATTTTCTGCTACTTTATGAATATAATATTCTGTATGGCTACTGTTCTCCTTAAGAATCTACATCTAAAACCCCACTCACCATTTCTTGAACTCCCCCGTTTTATCATCTTTCCTTTCCAATTTGAATTCAGCTTCCTGCTTAGTTTATGTATATAAGCCTTAATTGTGCAGCTCTAAAATATCCCTTCAGATCAAATGATCCTAAGCTCCCATGTTATTGGGAGGATCCCACTTAACCATTGCTCTCATCCCCATACAGACAAATTCCTTCAACTATACTATCCACGACTTCTCCTCTGGTTTAAAAATATGCCTAACCACTGTAACAAAATCAAAGGGACTAAATATTTTCACTGCCTGTATCTTACTATCCATAAACATGAGCTTCTAGTTTCTCAGTTTTTGTATTATTTTTTGTTTAGTCTCTTACCACATAACCTTAGCTGCCATAATAGAAACCTTCTCACTCCATACTCACTCCCTAGCTGCCATAATAGAAACCTTCTTACTACATACTCATTCCTAAATACTTAATCTTGTCCCCACAAATGTGGGCATCGCTGATCCAATTCACATGTGGACATATAATTTATGGCTACAGCCCGTTTTATCTTCATTCATTTTATATCCCTTAAAAGGCTTACAATGGTCTCAAAATGTTGACCACATATATTTTGGATTGTCATGCACAAAATACTGCAAACAAAGCCAACTTTTCTTGATTACCATAGTACATCCTTAAATTTCTGAGTCCCTTACTTTGTCACTAGCTCTAAATATATTTTTATTTATTTATCATTTCTTGACTTGGAAAGAAGCCAATTTTCAGTGGAGGCCTGCAGAGAAATGCTCCAGATTTGTATCTTAGTAACATGGGAGGAAAAAGGGGCACCCGTAGGAAACCCACACAAATACAGGGAGGACATGCAGACTCCGCACAGAAGGCACTCCAGCTGAGAATCAAACCGGAGAACCTCTTGCTGTGAGACGACAATGCTAGAGCTGCACCACTGTGCCATCTGCAAATAAAAAAGCAACTAAGTCTCTCTACACTTCTATACCCTGATCAATTTAAAGCTGCACTATGTAGGTAAAGTGCCATTTTCCTTATGTTGTTTCCAGTATACTTTGTAGAGTTACTCCTAACAAACTATAACCCAAGAATTATGTTCTTTTTAAACTGGATCAATTAATATGGTTCAGTTCAACTATTTCACATTAATATTTCAATAAAATTCAGTTAAGGTTCAACATTTTAGCTAACAATTCTATACAATATGTAATTGTTGTCTAATTAACCCAGTGGTGGACCATTTTTACTCTTAGGTTCATAAGTGTGTACTAGACTAATGGCCCTGGAGCCTTTACAAGCCTAGCCCATAGGAATACACTAGCACATCACCCAACCCTAGTTCCCAGTGCCTCTGAGTAGAGCCACTGGAGTGATACCTGGGGTGAACTTTCTATTTCCTAGCCACTCAAAATTTCTCTTGAGGAGGGCCAATGAGGTGCTCTGTTTGACATGTATGGGAAGTCTATTCCATAGCCTGGGCAGTCTTTTGGTTATGAACCTGTCCCTGCAGCACATTCGGTTGATTGTGGTAATGAGGTTGAGCGTGTGGTACGGAGGGATTGGGATTTCTTTAGATGTAGTATTTCTAACAGAGCTGGTCAGACATGGCTTTGTAAGTCAAGCATAGATCACCTCTAAGTAGGTGATATGAGAGAGAGAGAATAATTGGAGTTTTTTTAGTCCGTCTATATAGCACATGTGTTTAAGGCCCAGAATCCTCTTTGTGAGGTACTTTTGCAGCCTCACCAGTTGTTGCAGGTGGCTAGTGAAGTACATGCCAAATGGGTCATTGTACTCTATGACTGGCCCAAAGAGAGAAGAGTAGAGGGAGACAATGACCTCTTTTTTTCCCCAGATGCAAAATCCTTAGTAATGAGATGTGCCACATAGGACTTTCTGACCACAGTGGTCAAATGAGAGGCTGCTGTCAGCCTGTGCTCCCAGATCTCTTATAACACCTTCTGTGTTCAATGGACTACCATTGATGTGGTAATTCATGGGAGCCAGGTTTTTTCTATAGGAGATGACAACACATTTTTTGGCATTGAGCTTAAGGCCATGGTTCTGACACCAGTCGTGGGTCTCAGTGAGGCCTTTCTGTAGGATGTCAACATCACTTGGGGAGTTAATAATAGCGCCCAAGTTGTAATAGTCTTTGGACTTTGTCAGCCAGAGTCCCCTTGTGTTGGCCTGGAATTCAGAGAAGTAGATACCAAACAGGACAGGACCCAGGACCTATCCCTGTGGGACTCAACTCATGACTGGTTGGCAGTCTGAGTCAGCTACTTTCACACTGTGGGTTCTGTGAGCCAGTTTGCAACCCACCTAGTGATAGAGGGGTTGATGCCTAGCTTAGTGAATTTTTCTAAGATTCTTGAGTGGGGAATGGTATTCAAATGCCTTGGCCAGATCAAAGTAGACTGTATGAACCACCTTGCCTAAAGAAGTCGACCAAGTTGAGCAGGCATGATCTACCCTTCAAAAACCCAAACTGTATGGAATCCAGAGTTGGAGATTCCCTATATCCCGGTTTATTAGGTCCATGATGATATGTTCCATAGCTTTGCATATCAGACTCATCAGGCTAATGGGGCAATAGTTCCCAGGGTCTGTAGTTGCTCCTGTGTGTAACAACAAGGAGACGCTGTCGCCCAAAGGTCTGCTCCAAAAACCAAATTCAAGTAAACTAAAAGACAAATTGGAACCGGACCACCACAATAAATGGATAAAACAAAGTCTGTAGTTGCTCCTCCTTTGTGGAAGGAGATGACTGTAGCAGTGCACCAGTCAGTAGGGACAAAGCAGAGGTGAGGCTGTGATTGAACAGGGCACACAGGTGAGGTGCCAATTCACTCTGTAGTTCATGAAGAACATGAAAAATTAATGATAAGGTGCTGCCTACTGTGATGAATCTGAATTATTCTTAAGACACTCAGTCTTGCTGACTGGGTTTTGCTGAAATCAGTTTAGCTATAACTGCATTCACAGTCTCTTGCCCACAGAAACTTGCAGAGTGTACACTGATGCAGCACCTAAAAACTGGCACTTTAAAAAAGTACAGTTGTGTACCTACCATAAATGTAGATGTTGGAGTGTATTCACTGTTGCAGTCATTACTCTTGGGTTATGCTGCTGGCAGGCTACCCTCAGTCGGCCAGAATTCCAAAGTCTAGGTCCGGCGTCGGTTGCGGTCGCCTCTTCCCTGACGTCAGTGCACCAGGGGTATAAAAGATGCAGCAGACACCATTTTCTTCAGTTTTTCTTGCCCCAAATGTCAGGTGCCCCCAAATTGGTAGGCTGAAAAAATATGCCAATAAATATGCATGCACAAAAATAACATTTCCTTCATCTACAAGCAAATACACCACATAGGTTGTATAGGATAAGGAGAAGTACAGATAAGTCCCAGCAAAGAAAATGGGGATGGTGGATGGGTAACCTGGACTGCAACAGTGAATACATTCAAACATCTACATTTATGGTAGGTACACAACTGTACTATGTTCGTGTTTCACTGTTGCAAACCTTACTCTTGGGTTGAATCCCAAAGCGGAGGATGGGTGGCTGGGCTAAATAGGATTAGGAGAGGCTATGAGGCCCTGCAGAACTGCAGTGGCAAAGCCTGCACTGGATTTAGAGTAAAGAGGTAAGTGGTAGTGCTTTGTGAAGGTGTGCACTGAACTCCAAGTTGCAACCTCTAAGATATCTTTGGTTGGTACTCCTCTGAGGAAGGCTGCTGAAGTGGCTGCTGCTCTGGTAGAATGAGGCCTAATGCCCTTCGGCACTGATTTGCCATGCTGAAAATAGCAGAAATGGATGCAATGGCCTATCCATTTAGAAATGGTCTATTTTGAGATAACCTTTCCTTGTGATCCTGCACCATATGACACTAAAAGTTGCTCAGCCTTTCTGAAAGCTTTAGTTCTGTCCAAGTAGAAGCGTAACTGCCTGTGTATGTCCAAAGAATTCAGAATTTTCTCACCCTTGGTCTGTGGGTTTGGATAAAAGGTAGGCAAAGTGAATGGTTTGGTTGAGGGCCACACTGGACACCACCTTAGGCATAAATGTTGGGTTTGTCCTCAGAGAAACCCTGTCTGGATGAAAAATGATAAAAGGTTCCACAGCCATGAGTGCTTGTAACTCTGAGACTCATCTTGCAGAGGTTATTGCTAGGAGCAGAGCTGTTTTCCAGGATAAGAATTTTATATCTGCTGTTGAGGCTGGCTCGAAAGGAGGCAGTGTGAGTTTTTCCAAAACATAATTGAGGTCCCATTGGTGCTCTCCTTGGAGGCCTAATGTTTTTGGCCCCTCTGAGGTACTGCCTTATTAAAGGATGAGAAAAGATAGGTGGCTCCATATTGTAATGGGCTGAAATGGCAGAGGCATGAATCTTAACGGATGAGAAAGGCCTTTGTTCAGCATCTCAGTTAGGTATTGTAAAATCTGAGAGATATTTGGTACACGTGTCAATGCCTTGTTCCTGGTTCCAAGCACAGAATCTCTTCCATTTTTCTGCATAAAATTTTCTGGTACTAGGCCTCCAAGATAACATCCACAACAGCTTTTGATAGAGGAGTGTTCTGAATGGCTACATTATACGCCATGCTGCCAGATTTAAGGTCCAGAGTTGGCTGTGCAGAATCCAACTGTTTTGTTGGGTCAGCAAGTGAGAAGTTTGAGGCAATATCCATGCTAGACCTTGAGATAAGCTCTTTAGGATTGGGTACCAGTGCTGGCGTGGCCAGTCTGGTGCAATCAGTATCATTTTTGGCTTCTCTTGTCTGACCTTTAGGAGTACCCTGGGAAGGAGAGGCAGTGGAGGAAAGGCATATACTGTTAAGATTTTTCCAGCTGAAGAATAGGGCGTCCACTTTCCATGCTTACTTGTGATAAATCCTTGTGCAAAATCTGTGCAACTGGCAGTTGTGAGGGGAAGCAAATAAATCTATGTCTGGGCATCCCCATTTCCTTGTTATGCTGAAGACTTGTGGATCTAGTTTCCATTCGTGGGGATCCATGAGGTTTCTGCTTAGATTGTCTGCCAGAGTATTTGTTTTTCCTGGCAGGAATTGTGCTTGCAGGTAAACTTGATAAGCCAGTGCTTGTCTGCAGAGGGGTAGGAATGTGTACCTCCCCGCTTGTTTATGTACCACATGACCGTAGTGTTGTCAGTCTATCAGTAGCTGTCCTGGATGAAGCAGGTCCTTGAAAGCTGTCAGGGCATTTTGAACAGCTAGCATCTCTTTTTGATTGATGTGAAGATGCATCTGGTTTGCAGGCCATGTGCCCTGAATACATTTTCCTGCCATATGGGCCCCCCCAGGCATAATCTGATGCATCCACTGTCAGTGTCTGTCTGTCTGTGGGTAAACTGAATGGCAGACCCTTGTTGTGGTGACAGGCCTCTGCCCACCATTGAAACTCCTGTTGCAGGCAGGGAATGAGTGTAATTACTGTCTCCAGGCTGTGGTAATGCTGAGTCCAAACACTTTTTAGATACCATTGTACTTTTCTCATATGCAGTCTGGCATATGGAATTAGTAGAATGCAGGATGCTATGAAACTCAAGGCCTGCAGGATTTTCCTTGCAGATAAGTGGGTTTTTGTTGCCAATTTCTTGAAGTAAGAAGTCAGTTGCTTTTGTTTGTCTGGCATGAGATAAGCCATCTGGGCAGTTGTATTTAAGCTTGCACCCAGGAATATTATCTCTTGAGAGGGCACTAGTTTTGATTTCTTTTTGGTTTGCCGTGTACCCTAGGCCAAATAGTAATCATTTTACAAATGCCAGATGCTTTAGAAGAATGTCTTTGTTCTCTGCTTGAATTAGGCAGTCATCCAAGTAGGGATATATTTGAATTCCTCTGTCTGCAAAATGCAATTACTGGTGCCAGGCATTTTGTGAATACCCTGGGCGCAGTAGATAAGCCAAAGGGCAGTGCAGAGAATTGGTAGTGCATTGAGCCAGCTATGAATCTGAGGTATGTTCTGCAAGATTGTCCGATTGGGACATGCAGGTATGCCTCTTTTAGGTCCAAAGTTACGAGCCAAGCCTTCTTGCCCAGCATGGGCAGTAGCTGCAGTAGAGTCAACATCTTGAATTTTGGAACTTCCAGAAACTTTAGTATAGACAGGTCCAGTATTGGTCTCCAGGTTTTGTCCTTTCTGGGCACTAGGAAGAGTCTGGAGTAAAATCCTTGCCCCTGCTCTTGTTGTGGCACTTGTTGAATGGCCCTCATGTCCATGAGGGCTGTAATTTGTTTTTGTGCCTCTGCCCATTGATTTGTGTAGCAGGTCTGGCATACCTTTTGACTTTGGTAGGGTGTGAAAATGGAACTTGTAGCCTTGGGACACTATGTTCAGGACCCATTTATCTTGGGTAACCATTTGCCAGTTTGATGAAAAAAGTGCTAGTTTTCCCCCTAAGGGGGCTGCCAAAAGAAAAGTGCTTGGATCTGGCAGAGGAAAGTCATTGGGACAGTTTCCTGTAAGGTTGTGATTTGTCTTCTCCGCTTTCAGAGGTAGGAGCACCCCATTGTTTAGGCCTGTATGAGCCTTAGGGCCGAGATCTGCCTCTGGGACACCTGTATCTGCCTCTTTGTGGTCTGTCTGATACTGGAAAGGGCCAATTTTTAGAAGGCCAGTTCCTGCTAAAATCTGGGTGGCTGTACCTGTAAGAAATCCTTGACTGTCTGCATGGATTTTGCTTTATCCTCCATTTTTTCAACACCTCTTCTGCGTTAGTACCAAACAAAGTATCATGCTGTAATGGAGCATCTAATAATGTTGCTTTAACATGATCAGGCAGATTCTGTTCCTTTAACCAAGCATGCCTTCTTATAACAGAACCTGCAACAGCGGCCCTGCAAGCGGCCTCTAGTGAATCATAACCACATTGCAAAGTATGCTATCCCACTTGTTCAGCTGCATGCAATAAATCCTGCATTTCCTTGTTCTCTGAACATTCAGTATTTGTCAACAATTTTTGTTTAAGCAGTGACATTAAATATTGCTGATATTTAAACATATGAAACTGATAATTTATAGCCCTTACAGCCAAGGTAGCAGAAGTGTAAACTTTTTTCCTCCATCTGTCTAGAGCGCTAGAATCCCTATCAGAGGGGACAGGGTTTTTTGCAGTGGAAGCTTTAACCCTTTTGGGACCCTGAGATATAGTTTCTGGGTCAGCAGCAGGGTTTTTATATAGGAATTTATGACAATCTGGGACCCTGTAGTATCTGTCTGGCTTAGCAGGTGCAGGGGGTAAAGAGTCAGGGCACAGGCCAGATTCTGAAAATACATCTCCAATGTCTAGAACAGGTGGAATAGCAAGGGGTCTGTGCTGCGGAAGCAGCAGAAAGTCTGAGCCTTTTCTTAGATTCAGAATAATCTTGGCTCTCCCAGTGGAAATGCTCCCTCATGGTATGCAGGGTTTCCCCAAAAGAATAATCCTCTGGAGGAGAGGCTAAAGGAATGGATTTTTCAGCATCAGAATCCTCATAGGGAAGTATGGAATAATCCTGTTCAGAAGAGGAATCAGAGGAAATAGAAACCTGATCAGATGAATCCTACTCTGTCTCTTGCCTAGGCCTCTTATCAAGAGGGGGATGGGAACCCCTGATCAAAGTAATTAGGTCTTCCATGCCTAAAAAACAGATGTTGAAAATGGCCGAAGTCCGAGTAGGAGAATGTTGTACTTGTTTCTTTGTCTTTAGAGCTGCTTTAGTCTTTGAAGCTGAAGATGGCTTAACATATAGTTGTGTAGGTCTGAAGACACCCTCAGAAGCAGATGCCTGCTCAGCGGCTCTGGACCCATCTGAGGGAATGGTTTCTGAGTGTCCAATATCTTGAGTATCCAGAGGCCCAGTCGGCTCCACGTGGGAGTCGGAAGCAGCCTGTGGCTCTGAGGTAGCGGGCGCCAGGGGCTGTGAAAGCACCTCACTGAGAATCGGCGACTGGCCTAGCAGAGGCCTCATCGGTTTTGGACCTTGGATGCCTATCCTTTTCCTTGTCCTTGCGTTTTTTGTAAACTTCGGTCATCGGCTATTCTGATGGCATTATATAATTAAATCTTCGGCCAAAATAATGAAATGCAAAATCGAACCGACACATAATAGTGCATTGGTTAAATCTAGCACAAAACCGACAGCTAGCAACATTGTGATCAGGGCCTAGGCAAGGAATACATGTGAAAATCCTTATGAGGTATTTGCTTCCCACAAGAAATACAATTGTTAACTTTTTCTGACATCGGTCTAGAGCAAGAAAAAAGTTTCCCCAACGAGGTACTTAGCTTTAATGAAGACTTCAGTTCTGAAATTTGGATTTGAAAATCTCAGGAGTTGGCCGACCAGCACTTGCGAACTGCTTTTGCTTCAGGCACCACATGGCAAGAAAGACTGAAGAAAATGGCATCGGCTGCATCTTTTATACCCCTGGAGCACTGCCATCAGGGAAGAGGTGACAGCAACCAACGCTGGACCTAGACTTTGGAATTCTGGCTGACTGAGGGTAGCCTTCCAGCAGGATAACCCAAGAGTAATGACTGCAACAGTGAAACACTATGAACATCAGTAACCAATAAAAGACTTTTTATAACTTTTTATAACAAATCACATGAGCTACTGTTGCAGCTTCTGGTACTGTTCTACTTTACTTCTCAAACAGCATGGATGATGTGAGAGATACAATATTACCTCGAAACAAGTGTGTTCCTACACAAATACCTTTAGCTCTGTCATATTTTGATTTATAGTTCTTGTATACAGTTTTAGTCACGCAGTTCAAATCCCATTTTTCTCTTGGTATTCTATTTTGGACTTTGTATGAGAACATCTGTTTGCTGGTGTTTACAGAAAAACATGTTTTCATCCTGTAATGGTATTGTCTTTTAAGACAACACCTTGTGGACAAATGCTGACTTGATCATTCAAGCATCCTTAGTTAACAGTGTCATATGATAGAAACATGTCCTGTTGTCCATTCTTTAAAGTAGCTGCATACATCCTGTTTTTCATATCTTTGCTCTTACTGACCATGTGAAATGCATACATCCTGTTTTTAAGTCTTTAAGAAGTCAGCTTTTTGCTGACAGTGTGAAATGCATACATTTTGCAGATTCTGTAGAGACATGTCCATTAAGTAAATTCCTTATTTTTCAAGCCACAGTCATTTAGTATGGATGCTAATCATACATTGCTAAACTCCATTTCTACATTTAAACAAGCTTTTATACCTTATGTTACATATTTGTAGCAGAATTTTAAACCAGGGATACAAATTCAGCATTATTTGATAATACCTTTTCATTATGACAATTAACAGTAACTTGACTAGCTCTTGTTAAGTAGACTTTAATACATGTAAATAATATGCAACCAAGCACTACAATAATAAAAGAAATTAAAAATATAATGAGCCATCCTGTAAATAGACTACAAAACCATTCACTCCAATCATTCCAGTTTTTTCTAGTATGTTGAGACACTTGTGCAATCACTTCTAAGATGTGCTTTTACAGATTCCGTTTTGTCTGGAATAAATGTACAACATTGTTCTATTAAAGCGCATGTACCCCCTTGTGATGCTAGTATGTAATCAAACGCCATTCGATTTTGTAAAACCATAGTTCATATAGCTGTCATTTCAACAGTTATGTCAAGGACTGCATTGAAAGCGGCATTTGCCAATATCTCAATTAGTTTGGATAGTGTTTTCAGTTCCCTTGGTATGGGGCTGCAGAAGCCATCTGGGAAAATACCTGCTCCAGAGATTAGAAGATGTGGATTTGGGAAATGATGTCATTTAATATAATCAATATTTTGATGATAGATGCGTGATGCATCTAAGGTGTCTACTGGATTTTCTGGGCTTTCAGTCACAAGTAATATATCCCTTTTCTTTTTTGCATTTCTAATGCTTTCTCTTGGCAATTCATTTACATGATGCATTGCTTGTACCACTAACCCTATATAACAAGTGCCATGCAATTCCAACCATTTATAAGCATATTTGCCACAGATGTAATATAACCAGTCTGACGGAGCAACACTGCTATTTACCAGACTGCCATTTACTTACCCCATAGTAGGAGTTTTATCATGTACAACTGTAAAGTTTTTATCAGTTTTACTTCAACATATAATATTGGTTTTACACTCTTTCATCATTTTGTGAAAAATGAAGCACTGTGGTGTCATTAATATTAACTTACCCTTAATTGGTATTAAAATAGGAAAACCATGAAAAATATACTCCACATATTGGTATGTGGTTGTGAAAGTTTATTTCAATTGTTTGAATAGTTACTATTACACACTGGAACAGTTCCATTTTGTTGAAAACATGCGATTCCCTGCATTATAGCAGATAACTGTACTCGTGCTTTACATAGCTGTACATTTAGGATTTGATCTGTCTCATTTATTAATACCCTCCAACTACTAAGGGAATTTAGTGGAATAGGTATTAAAGGCATGACCCCTGTTATTTTTGGTATTAAACTACATACACAACAATTAGAAACATTCAACACTGTCGTGCCAAAAAGGTATTAAAAAATGGTGACCAGTCTTGTTCATTTTTCCACATTTTTACTTTTTCTTTATGTAATTTTATGGTTTCATTAACAGGTTGTAAATACAATTTAATGCCAAGCAATACAATAATTAATATGACAATTATCGCTTTAAAAAAACAAACATTCTTTAAATAAAATTTCCATTGTCGATTGATTTTGCCTTTGGTCATCTGAAACTGGATTTCCAAAAGGATGCGCTTTGGCCATGTCAATTTCATTATTTTTTCTGTTGGAAACCTACAAGAGAATACACAATCAGATTTACATTGCTCACTGTTTTTGATCATTCTTAGTTGATCTTTATGTACCAACATGGTTCTGGTTTTCTTTCTTACTTTGATTTTTGTACACTAATTGTCTAATTTGTTCCACTACTTCAAATGGAAGGACCATGGGCTAGCAGTTGGCAAGGCCCTTTTGAACATTTTTACCAGTACTTTTGTTCCACAGGGAAGGTTTTTCTTCAGGTGGTAATATTAGCACCTTTTTCCATAGATGGAACACCTGTTCCCTTGTATTATAGTCACATATGGTAGTAAGCTGTTTTAGCCATTTCTGATGTTTGCCGATTTTTAGCATGGGCCTACCATTAGGTATATCTAGGTCAAATGGTAATTGTATGGGTATTGTGCAGCCTGTCACTATTTCTTAAGGAAATACCTGTTTTGCTGTTTGGTGTTGCTTGAATACTCATTAAAATACAAGGCAGATTCATATGTGATGTATCCATGTATTGCCCTTTTTCTAAGCATGCCTTTTTTAGACATTCTTTTAACGTCCGACTCATTACGTTCTACAATGCCATTAGATTGTGGATGGTATGGTACATGAAACCTTTGCTGTATACCTAACAAATTATACATTTGTTTGATGAGATCACTAACAAACTGTGGGCCATTGTCTGACTCTGACCCGTGGCCATCCCCAATGGCAAAAGATATTTTCCATAAAGCTTCTGCAGTTGCTTTTGCCATTATTGTTTTGGTAGGAATTGCTTCTACCCATTTTGAGAAAACATCCACTACTACAAGTAGGTATCTATAACCTCCCTTTGCGGTTGGCAAAGGACCTGCATAATCTATTTGAACTGCATACCATGGCCCATCTGCTGGCTGCACCCTATGTAACAGAGGCCTTTTACTTTTAGCATTTACCTGCAGACAGATTAAACAAACATTCTTCTGCAATTAGCTTGCAGAGCTTTTTTAAATTTGGGTTCCAATACTTTTCTTTTACAACTGCCCATATCTCATCAGCTCCTACATGTCCCAGTATTCGGTGATTTAACTTTATCAACTGGTGTGCCAATTGAAATGGTACTTATGGCAACTGCAACCCCTGGAAGTAGTGTATACATGGTATATACCTGCTAGTTTGCACTGATCAGTTTCTTCTTTGAAGTCCTGTACTGTTTGTATATTTACAAGGTCTTTTTCCAAGGACTCTGTCCAACTCAAGACACTAACTTCTACAATGGCATATTCATATCCTGGAAGTTCTTTTCCATATTGTGCTGCTTGTTTTGCCAAAGTATCAGCTAATGCATTTAACCTGCAAGTTTCACTGGTTTACTTTTGATGTGCTTTTACTTTCAAAATGCTATACTGTCCCTGTTGATTTGATAGTTATAATACTTCAGCATGCCTTAATGGTTTGATGTGCTTTTACTTTCAAAATGCTATACTGTCCCTGTTGATTTGATAGTTATAATACTTCAGCATGCCTTAATGGTTTACCTGCACTATCTACAAATCCTCGCCTTACCCAGGTTTCCATATGCAGTCTTAAAGAATTTACTACATAAGCACTATCTGAAAAAATGTTACTTGATTAGTTCAGGAGAATCCAGTTGTGGATTCTCTGGAACTATGATAAATCCTGTCCAGTACCTGCCTTTGTCCCAATATCATGCTCCATCCACAAAGATGGATGGCTTAAAATGATCAAAATCAGATGCCAAAAATTGCTCATCAGATGACACTACCTTTTCTAAAGAGTTATGGCATTTCCCTTCAGATCCCATATAACTGGACAAATATTTGTCCCGTCTGTATAGTGACAGTTTTCATTCTGAAACGTGCCATCCATTTTACAAAGACTGTCTGACGAATACATCTGTAATTTTATTCATTTCAAAATTGAATATCAGAGCTTTTACTGCTTGATGTGGTGTTTGCCCTATAATGCTGGAAAATACATTTAGGTACTCAGTTTAATACCCCAGTAAATGGCTAATAATTGCTGTATACATGGGTGGTAGCCTAGTTCTCCTGGTGTTCTTTTCTTACTACAGAACGGGATAGGACTTGATGTTTTTTCCATTCTATTGTTGCTACTATGTGGCCATTCCTGTAGTAACACCACAGACTGTGTATTTCTCTGCTGCTGCTTGTAGTACAAATGGTAAACATTGGTGTGGGTGCTATTAATTCTGTAGCTTGTGCTAATTTTACTTTTATTTGTAAATATGCCTCCTCTTCATGGGGTCCCCACTCTAAAAAGGTGGAGTTATTTTGTTCCTGTAACATTTTGTATAGGGGAGCAGCCACAGCTGCATAATCCTCTATAAATTCCCTGTTGTAATTCATGATTCCCATGAATTTATGTAGGTCTGCTAAAGTCAGTGTTTTTTCCATTTGTAAAATGCCCTGCACATGCATAGGAAGGAGACCTTCTTGTCGGTTTTATAATAGTACCTAGAAACTTGACTTCTTGTGACAAACTGAATTTTTTTACTTTTAACCTTAAACCCTGCTTGCTGGGAGTATGAAAAACTCTTAAAAACCATATAGGCGCTTCTATCGTCTCTGACTGAAACAAAATGTCATCAATGTAATGCAACACTGAATCATCCTTTTCAAAATGTTGTAGAATGGATCCTACTGTCTGATTAAAAATAACTGGACTATTTTGAAATCCTTGTGGTAACCTTGTCATGACATATTGCTGTTTTCTAAATGTAAAGGCAAATCTTGGCCAATCTGTTTTTCTGAGTTGTACTGCAAAAAAGCCATCTGCTAAATCTATTACTGTAAACCACTTACTTTGTGGCTTAATATGTACAGCCAACTCTAGGACTCCGGGAATCAAATGTGCTAGTAGTATATTGATTAACCTTCTGTAAATCAATAGCAAGACGATAACCATCTTTTTTTCTTGACTGGCCAGATTGGTGAATTTGTAGGACTGTTGCCTTTTTGTATTAATCCCTTCCTTTTCCCATTCTGAAATACATTTTTCCATATGTTCTTCTGCCTCCCTAGGAATAGGATAAGGTTTTTGAAAAGGTGGTATATAATCTTGATCACT
The DNA here is from genome assembly GCF_019279795.1 of Protopterus annectens. Lineage (NCBI taxonomy): Eukaryota > Metazoa > Chordata > Ceratodontiformes > Protopteridae > Protopterus > Protopterus annectens. The sequence goes on along the minus strand of NC_056741.1, from coordinate 434,487,940 downwards.
TCCTACCCCTACTGCGCTTTCTAGTTTTCAACATTCACTGGGACCCTTGGACCACAGATTTGGGAATTGCTGTTGTAAATACTTCCACACATCATCACTGTCTGTATTTATATATCCTGTAGGTTTGTCAGGTTTTTCAGGTATAGAGATTACATAGCAACCTGTACTTTGCTCTCAGTCTCCTTTTTTCTTGTCTCCTATCCACAGGATTCCATTAGGTAGATCAATTACTATGCCCAAAGGCCCTAAAATGCCCATACCAATAATGGTATTTGAGCAAGATGGATACATTAAAAATGCACCCTTCCATGACTGTCCCTCTTGGCTAAACTTTACGTCCACATTTTGGCTACTCGCTGCCTAGCATCCTGTGCCATTAAATGCTGAAATGCAAACCTTTTTTATAGGATTCACAGGTAACAGTTTCTGACAGATACTGCTGTTAGTGTGTCTAATAAGACATTCTTCCATAGTGACCCCTCTACCCATATATCAGTGGTTGTCCATCTTGACCCTTTTTAAAAGTGGTCAGGAAAGATACCAGAGTAGGAGTGGTACATCCCTATTGTAAGGAAATCCACTCGTCCTCCCCTTTATTGTGAAATGCAATATGACATACCTCATGCTTTTGCTCGTCATCTTCCTCTGTGTCTGAGTGATCTACATATTTAGGCTTTTCAATCCCTTTCCTTAACTGTTGCCTAGCTATTCCCTTCTGCCTGTTCTATCAAATGTTTTGGATTTACAGGTGATACTGCTTGAAAATCTACAGGGTATACTTTTCCTTTTCCTGTATACTGATGACCCTTATATTTATTTATACCAGTATTGTAAGGTTTTTGTACATAATCCTGCTTTTCTGACTTTTCTTGTAAATTTTTTGGCTCTGTTTTTGGAAACACCCCTTGTTCTTCCTTATTTTATGCCAGCTTTTGTAATGATCACAATTTTGCTTAACATGTCCTATTTTTTTTTTTTTTTACAAAAGAAGCATGTTGGTGCCTTTTTGTTCATTACCTGTGCCTGATCCTGGTACTACAGACAGTGGTAGGAGCTGGTGGTGCAGATGCAGCTCTTTTTGCTGGAGGTTGGTCACACCACAGTTGCCTTCCCTTGTTTTTTACTTCACCAATTATCTCAAATGGCTCGCTATCATCTTCAAATGGAAAGATATGGTGTTAGTATAATGTCCCATCATCGGCCATAGTCCGTCCCCTCATTTTGTACCATATCAGTGAGGGTATCAATATTTTCTTCATAGATGCATTTAAATACCCCCTGGAACCCCTTGGACTTGCTCTAAAAAGCAATGTACTAGCTGTCTTTGCATTTCTCTTTTTCCCATGTCTGTCTGATTTTTGATATACGATTTGAAAGGCAAACCTAAAATGTTCATTTTGTTCCATTAAAGTGATTTTGAAATTATCTAACAACTTAGCTGTGAGCAGCTGCCCTTGTGTAAATGCCATTAGAATGGCCATCATACCTCCTACTTTAGTGTTTAACTGAAGCATCTTGCTTTAACTGAAAGCTTTAAAACATTTGGGTATGAAAATTCATAATGCATCTGTCCATATACCAGATCCTGCTGTATATGCCATCCATTCTTGAAATGCAAGCATGTTATAAAATATGCCTTTATTATTCCACTGTGGTAAACTCTGTAATAACCTAGACTGTATATACAAATCTGTAGTGGTTCCCTTTCCCTGTTCTATAAATTTGGACTGGTTTTGTATTTTTTAGCTCTTCCTTAAGCTGGGATATTAAGACAGTATTTTGTAGGTTAGTCTCTCTTAATTTATCTAATTCTTCTTCCTTTTCCTTCAAACACTGTTTAAGGTCCGTCATTTATGTCTGTAATTGTTTAAAGGATGTATGATACCCGATATTAAGATTCCTCTGTTGACTGCAGGGCCCCTATGCACTTTTGACAGTGGTTTTGGGTGTTATTCTTGAACTTTTTAAACTCACCCAGTTTGTCTTAAGAATTTATTAAATTTTTCTGTCAATGTATCATAAGTCTTGTTCCTGTCCTCATCTGCATGTGTAGTTGTGGCATCATTCCACGCTTGTACATAATTTTTAAAGGGTGTCACAAGATCTACAGGAGGATTCTGTCAATAACAAATGATTGTTGTAATTCAGAAATTAATGCACTAACAGGACATAACTGGTTTACATCTGGTTATAATGAAGACACTTTACCCTTAGTCAATTCTTTATCATGAAAAGGTCTATTTTCACAGTATTTTTTTAGCAATATCATGCAATACTTTATGGCATGGCACACAAACATTTACTATGACATACTTCATTTTTCTGTTGCAAATACCAATCAAGTGTTACAATCCATTTACATAAATGCCTGTACGTTAACTTGCCCTAATAAGGTTTTACATTTACTAATGTGCTATGTATACCAACATTGCAATTTATTCCAGATTTTATCTGTTTTTCTGCTACATTAAGAGTAAAGCTTGGCTTACACTTGCTTGAATTCTGTGTAATGGCATCCATACTAAAAATGTGACAGAAAAAATTCTTACCAGTTAGCAAGAAAACAGATGATCAGGCTGGTGTTGCTGATGGCTGGAAATTTTTCAAAGTCGAGAAGCTGGTGAAACAACCAGCAGCGAGATGCTCTGAAAGTAGCTGTCCATATTTTCTTAAAGAATTAATGGCACTGCGACTTTCCTGGACTGCAGGCTCAATCTGGATTCAGACGTCTGAGAATCTTTACTACTGCAAGCTGCATAAACTGGAGTACCTCTGTTTAGGATTTACACATATGTTAGTTACTGCAATTTGACTGAAGTGACCCTCTGCAGGGCTTACCACTCCCTCTGTGCTCGAATGCAGGCTAGCTTGCCTTTGAAAAGTTAATGATAAGGTGCTGCTTACTGTGATGGATCCAAAGTCTTCTTAAGACACTCAGTCTTGCTGGCTGGGTTTTGCTGAAATCAAAGTTGTTATAATTGCATTCAGCCTGTTGCCCACAGAAACTTGCAGAGTATACACTGATGCATCACCTAAAACGGTCACTTTAAAAACAGTAACGAATAAGAGACTTTTTATAACAAATCACACAAACTACTGTTGCAGCTTCAGGTACTGTTCTACTTTACTTCTCAAACAGCATGGATGATGTGAGAGATACAATATTACCTCAGAAGAAGTGTGTTCCTACTTATCTCCAACATAATTTGATTTCCAGTTCTTGTATACAATTTTAGCCACGCAGTTCAAATCCTGTTTTTTTCTTGGTATTCTATTTTGGACTCTCTATGAAAACATCGGTTTACTGGTGTTTGCAGAAAAAAACATGTGTTCATCCTGTAATGGTATTGTCTTTTAAAGAAACACATTGTGGACAAACGCTGACTTGATCATTCAAACATCCTTTGTTAACAGTGTCATATGATAGAAACTGGTCATGTTGTCATGTTGTCCATTCTTTAAAGAAGCTGCATACATCCTGTTTTTCATATCTTTGCTTTTACTGACCATGTGAAGAACATACATTTTGTTTAAGTCTGTAAGAAGTCAGCTTTTTTGCTGACAGTGTGAAAAGCATACATTTTTGCTGATTCTGTAGGAGACATGTCCATTAAGCAAATTCCTTATTTTTCAAGCCACAGTCATGCTAATCACACATTGCTAAACTCCTTCTACATTTAAACAAGCTTTATTTTATGACCCAAAAAATGCCCGATAAACACCAAGTACCTCCACAGACAGAAAAAGCTTAAAACACAGTCCAAGAAAGAATACTGCAGAGGCAGGCTACAAATGGCTCCAGAATAAAAAACGTCTCCAATTCAGTAAAACCAGTACTGTCTTTAATGCAACACAAGCGCTTTCACTCACAGCTTCTTCAGGTGTATATACATAGCAATAAAGTCACCTTCTTATATATTCAAGTAGAAGCACATGATCAATTAGTTTAAAGTCATATAGTCACTAAACACATCAAAAGACATAAACATTAAAAAATACATATAAATATATACATATATACTTACACTCAAATAAAAACATTATCACTACTACATTAAATCTATCCACATATACTCAATGCCAACTAATGAAAATAAAAATAAATATACATATACACATTGCACTAAAAGCATAGCAGTTATTTCATCATCAGAGCTACCTATGTAATGCTCTCTTCTTCAGTGCCGGTTTAATGGGTACACTATCATTAAGCCCATGGCCATAATTGGCCCTTAACATAATTATCCATTTGGCCTCCACTTCTTCTGTCCTATCTCTAATATCATTATACCTATCATTTTCATACACCTTAGAGATTACGATGAACCTGAATCTGTGATGTTGCCCTTTATCCAACACATGTTTGTACTCTTCACTTATCAGACCAATGATAGAGTGCAATGCCCCATTCGGGATGTATCTCACCCGACACCTGCAGCAATTGGAGAGACCCCAAAAGTTCCTCACCAAAAGGATAAAGGGACTCCAAAACCTGTCATATACTGCCAGACTGAAGAAACTCTAACTCTATTTAGTTGCATACCGTCTGCTCAGAGGTGACCTGTGCCTGACATACAAGGCCATGACCAACCCGGAATTAATGGACATGCTCCACCTCAAAAAATCCAAATCCACCAGAACCACTAGAGCAAGTGACTTAAACCATAGCATGGATATAAATAGGATGTGCTGGAGGGATAGATTTATCACCCAGAGACTCCCCATGCTGTGGAATAAAATCCCAGTCCATGTGAGGCAGAGCACCTCGCTGGCTCTGTTCAAGAGAAATCTTGACCGGTGGATGGGAGATCATAGGTTTACTCCGGGAATCATCTCTGTGTCACTGCTGGACAGAGGCACAACAAACTAATGGGTACATTATTTCTAACATAAGGGGTGGCGTAAGACACATAACTTTGGGCTAGGCTTATAAATGCCTTAGGGCAGATAGGTAGGCTATGACAAGGCATTAACTCTAGAGCCTTTACCAATATGGTAGATATGCTCCCTAATCCTCTCTCTTAACATACTATCATTCTTGCCTACATAAAAACTATTGCAGATCAGGCAGGTAGCAAGGTAAACAACATGGATGATATGACAAGTAGCATTAACTCTAACCTTAAAAATCCTGCCGGTATCTGGATGTTCAAACCATGTGCCCTCCTTGATATATTGACATTGAGCACATTTCCCACAGGGTTTGGTTCCATGAATGGTTTCCATATTCATGTGCCCCTTTTCAAAGCATAACCTTCTTTTTATTCTTAAACGTGAACTGAGGTACATCTCCAACTATTTCACTAATAACAGGGTCAGTTAACAATATCTTCCAATGCTCATTGAAAATATTGGTATATCTCCTTATGTCCCTTGTATAAGGAACACATACACTTCATTTATTAGTTCTACTCTATCTCCCTTCCGCATATCTTCTGAGAAGTAGGGTTTAGCTCTAGAATATCTCAAATGCTTAACTTCTGTCGCACTACTCTGTATAATATTCTTCTCATATCCCCTATTCATTAAATCACGACTAGTAGTTAGCAACTGTTGTTCAAAGTCCTCATTCTTAATACTTATCTAGAGGCCCTAAAAAATTGATTTTGGGCCACATTCTTGAAAACATATCTGGGGTGCATGCTATCTCTATATAATAGACTATTTACATGGCAATCTTTCCTGTATAAACTCGTGGATAGAACTCCATTTTGTTCTTTCACTACAAACACATCTAAAAAGCCAATACCCTTGTCAGAAAAATCTAAAGTAAACCTCAAGAAACTGGTTGTACTATTAATATATTCCACAAATGCAAACAACTCAGTCTCAGTGCCTCTCCATAACATGAAGAGGTCATCCACAAATCTTCTATAAAATGCTATTCGATCTTTATAGGGGCTATTAAACACATAATCCAACTCCCAGGCTAGCATAACTGCATTAGCGTAACTGTTGGAGCATGAGCTCCCCATGGCTACTCCATTCTTTTGATGGTATACTTGACCATCAAACAAACACATTGTTCATCAGAACTATTGTCATTAAATCTTGTATTAGAACAATCTCATCTCTAGTATACAACCCTCACTTACACATCAATTTATTCAAAAATTCAACACCCATAGTATTAGGAATAACTGTAAAGAGAGAGACTACATCAAGTGTAACCAAAATAGGATTACAACCAACGACCCCCCCCCCAACAGTGCACTTATAAATCATGTAGAAATTGTTCAGTATCCCGAAAAACAATTCTATACATCTCAATCATAGGTTTTAATTTCTTATCTAGATAAATTGAGATAGACTCCGTGCACCATCCACTACCCGAGACTATTGGTCTCATAGGGGGTCTGGTGGAATGTATTTTGGGCAACCCTTGTATCTGCGGTATAACATATTTAGTAGTTAAAAAATACTTAACTAAATCACTGCCCAACATACCTTGTTCTTCCATACACCTAATCCTGCTGCTTATAGATGATACCATATTATCAATGCTCAAAGTAATTTGTTGATAAAAACTAGTATCCAACAACATCACATTAATCAAAATAACATATTCTTCTTTGTTAAAAATAACAATCTGACCACCTTTATCCGCTGGTCATATGACTAAGTCAGTATTACCCTCCAGGTTATGTAGCGCATCAAATTCATTTTTACTCGAATTTTGCTTACAATAATTCTCCCTCTTATCATTATAGACTTCATAAATATCAGACAGACAAATCTGTTCAAATGCATTGACGATAGCTAAAGGTTTAGGAACATAAGTACTTGGTCTAGTAAACTTAGAGACACCAATATTATCAGTTTGATGAAACATATTTTAACATCAAATTCATAGTAAACATCTTAACATCAAGGACAATATCTGTAATATTCATATCTGTGGAAGGTATAAAAGTTAAACCTTTGTTTAACACATGTAATTCAGACTCAGTCAAAATATGACTAGATAAATTTGTTACAAGGGTCTTACTTGTTGAAAAGCTTTCTTTATTGTCCAATGATTGTCTGTACAGTCCTCGTGTTTCCTTTTGTACCGGGTGGTACTCCTGCCCCTGTGCTGGCTCGTCCGCCTTTGTGGTCCCATTCTCTTGACGGAGTTGTCCCTTACCGGTAGTGGAAAATTTAAGCCATAAATGCACGTTTCATCTACGTTCCGCTCCACCGGAGCTTGTAAGTTCTTCACAGGAACTGATTCAGCAGCACCCTCAACTCTTTGTTGGCTCAAGGCAGGGATAAGCAAAGGATCACTCCCTGCTCCCCTATGTACCTCTGCCACAGTCACAATCGTTTTCTTCCTTGTACCTCTACTATTGTCATCTCTATCCGTTGTGGGATGAACAAATGGAAACGTAGCAGTGGTATCCAAACGCAGTTCCTTCTCGGTGGCAGCTATGAACTCTCCAACTCCATCATCCAAATGTTGCACATTCGTATCATTTCGCCTCTAACGGTCGCTGCACATTGATAGTAGTCATCTCCTCACGTGGCAAAGCAAAAATATGGCCCAATCGAAAATCCTGGCGGTCTCTCTGAAGTTTCTTCAATTTAATTTGTAACAATTTACGTTTGTAAGACGAGACATGTTCAACCGTGTCAGTCAATAACTTGCAAAAAGTTTCACCCGCATATTTCATATGTAGTTGTAAGTATTTATTCCTCACCCCACCGATCAATGTCAATTCTTTCCTCTCAGCTGCTTTAACCAATAATTTAAGATATTCCAGGTTAGGGTTAATGCTACTTGTCATACCATCCATGTTGTTTACCTTGCTACCTGCCTGATCTGCAATAGTTTTTATGTAGGCAAGACAGATCGTATGTTGAGAGAGGATTAGGGAGCATATCTACCATATTGGTAAAGGCTCTAGAGTTAATGCCTTGTCCAAACATGTGTTGGATAAAAGGGCAACATCACAGATTCAGGTTCATGGTAATCTCTAAGGTGTATGAAAATGATAGGTATAATGATATTAGGGATAGGACAGAAGAAGTGGAGGCCAAATGGATAATTATGTTAAGGGCCAATTCTGGCCATGGGCTTAATGATAGTGTACCCATTAAACCGGCACTGAAGAAGAGAGCATTACGTAGGTAGCTCTGATGATGAAATAACTGCTATGCTTTTATCTGAGTGCAATGTGCATATGTATATTTTTATTTTTATTTTCATTAGTTGGCATTGAGTATATGTGGATAGATTTAATGTAGTAGTGATAATGTTTTTATTTGAGTGTAAGTATACATGTATATATTTATATGTATTTTTTAATGTTTATTTATGTCTTTTGATGTGTTTTGTGACTATATGACTTTAAACTAATTGGTCATGTGCTTCTACTTGAATATATAAGAAGGTGATTTTATTGCTATGTATATACACCTGAAGCTGTGAGTGAAAGTGCTTGTGTTGCATTAAAGACAGTACTGGTTTTACTGAATTGGAGACGTTTTTTATTCTGGAGCCATTTGTAGCCTGACTCTGCAGTATTCTTTCTTGGACTAAGCTTTATTTTATACCTTATTTATGTTACATATTTGTAGAATTACTTTCAATTTTAATATTTTGTTGAGCATACTCTAACAGAACACAGCCAGGGACATTGTCAGGTCCCATAGAAGCTGTATTCTTGGCCTTGGATAGTGCTGTTTTAACCTGTGCAGTAGTAATACTGGGTGCCTGGCAATCTACTGGTACAGTTATTGGCTCTTTGGGGGGGGGGTTGGCACCGAATCTGTCGGCCAGTATATTGTCAATATCTGTTTGCTTAGTATAGGAGCTACCATTTTGCAGCAACTCAAAGCAAGTCTGAGTATTGCCATGGAGATTCTTTAGATACAAGGCCTTGTGGTAGTCTTTACTATCTACTGCAATTCTGTTTTCATAGCTAGCTTTAGAGGATTTGATGAGGGATCTCAACTTTTTGTTGAGGCTGATAAGGGAGTTTTTGCAGTCTTGGGCCTTCACCTCATTCAACATCAGTTTTCACCTCATTCAACATCAGTTTCCTCCTCCTGTTGTAGAGTTGTTTTATGGCAGGGAACCACCAGATTGGCTTCCTTTTTTTGGAGGAAAGCGTCTTGGTTCTATTGGGTATGGCGAGATCCATGCATTTGTGCAAATGTTCGTACAGTGCATTGGTATATGATTTGGCAGTCATGCAACTATGCTCCATTTGCATAGGTGCCATGAAATTAGCCACCTCTGTTTTTAGGAGCCCTAAGTTAGCTTTGGTGGAAGTTTTTCCACTGTGGTTACCATTGGGGGGGGGGGGGGTGGCAGTGGGAGGGATGTGGATTTCCAAGGTGAATTGTTTGTGGTCAGATCTAACCAGGGAGGAGTTGACTATTGGTGTAGAGCAATGGTCACCCATGTTAGTACTGACCAGGTCAAGGATGTTGCTGTCTCTAGTGGGGGCAAGAACGAGCTGGTCCAGGGTATTGGAATTAAGGAACTACAGGAAACGTTGGGCAAGTGCATTAGTACATGAGCAGTTTTCCCAGTTAATGGAGGGGTAAGTTGAAGTCACCTAGTAGGAGAGTGCTAGGTTGGGCCCTAATATTCTCCAGGGTACTTAGGAATATGGAGTGCGAGTCTTGGGACATGGTTGGGGACCTATAGCAGGCTACGATCTGAATCGCTCTTACCCCAATGTTAGCTGCACCTTAAGTATCTCTGATGCATTATGTTGGGCTACCAAGTCTGGAGGTGTACGCATCCTTTATGGAAACGCCACCGCCTTTGGAGCTTCAGTCCATGTTCTGGGGATGAAAGGTGTGGAATGAGTTATAGCCTGGTAGTGTAGGGGTGCTTTCTGCTGCCTTGAACCAGGTCTCTGTTACAGCACAAATGTCAATCTTCTCCATTTTAAGGACGGTTTTGAGTGAGTGCATTTTGAGATTTAGACTTCTAGCATTGAACAGCATGACCCTCAGATTGCATTTGTTTGTAGCTGTTATGGTGGTAATTTGGTTATTGGAACACCATCTAAAGGCACTAAAGGGGTGGCAAGAGCCTTGGCCAGTATCGGGAAGCCCAGAGGTGACAGATGCAGGCCATCTCTGGCAAAGCATCTGTCAATCATGTCATCCCAGACAGACAGATACTGGATCCCCCCTAGAATGACACCAGAAACTTAGCCATCTGTTGAACTCAATCATTTTCTGCTTGTACTGTGGTATCATTCTGGGTGATGGTAGGATGTTGCTCAGGTCTAGGGTCATACCCACCTGAGCTACATAATCCAAGAGCTCTTACATGTCTCTTTTCAAGTAGTCCAGGGTGGTATGTCTCAGGTCATTCACACCCACATGTACAATGACAGAGTCATATTTGTTCCTGTTGAGGGACCAGAGTGCGTGCATTATGTGGTGGATCCTGGCACCTGACAAGTAGCCAACTGCTACTTTCTTCTTATTCAACCTAGCGAGTGGGACATCAGTGTGCCTCACTATTGAGTCACCTATGACTAGTATGTTGGGCGTGCTAATTTGCCTTGGGCACTTTGGCACTCTGTTTAGGAGAGTTGTGTCTCATGATTAGTGTTGTGGTATAGAGTATTTCTGCCTTGGAGGTCTCTGCTGCTTGGGTAGATTTTTATTGAGAGCCTCCATGAAGGTGGATGTGTGGTTTGTTTTTATGTGAAGGTAGTGTTGGTGTGTGTTCCATGTGGTGTGGTGCAAGTGTTTACCTCCTCTTGACCAGCTATTCCAGTCTTGGCTGGAGAGTGCGTGGCTTCCAGTTTGGATATACAAGTGCATCTCTCACAAGTCTGAGTGTTGGAGGCAAGAGGAGAGGGTTGTCAGTGTACATGAGGCACTGCTACATTACCTCAGGATGCTCAGGTTCACCAGGTTAATAGGAGAAAGCACAGGGAACTGTCATTTAGACATGCCTGGAGGAGTGGGCATTAATATTAAGTACTGGAACAGTTTCCTTGTAGAACATTTAGTGCTGGTAGCACTTGCGCACTAAAATAATGGTTACAAGAAGTCTGGTAAAAAGTGCTAGACTAATAAGCTAGCAAAGGTGCAGGAGAGGAGAGAACTAGCAGAAATTTGAAGAGCAGACTTTGGCACTACTCAGAAGCTTACAAGCAGTCCTGGACACAACAAATCTGTTATCTGGACAAGACTAGACTAGTTAAGGTAGGAACTAGCGCTTTTAAACAAGAAAGTTGAAAGAGATGGAAAAACTGCCCAAATGGCCAAGAAACTACAATTTCAGAGCCAGAAACCACTCTTGTGGTAGATAAGCTAGAAGGCTTCCCTTGACAAAGAAAGGCTGGGGGGGGGGGCACAGACACTTACAAACAGTACTTGATACAGTAAATCTGTATATGAAATAAACTAGACTAGTTACAGGAAAGGTAGGAAACCAGCTTTTTTTTTTTTTTTTTTTTTAAACAGAAAAGCAGCTGAAACAGCAGTAAAAACAATTCAAGTGCAGTGTAAGCTTGCACACTTGAGTGTGTAGCAATATTAAAGCAAACAGTTTAAACAAATGCAATTTATTCAAACTGTACTCTGAACTGAATTCAATTACTGTTTTATTCAACTCTGAACAGTTAAGTGCCAAAAATATATCAGCTGAGAAGCACACTCAGTCAGAAAAACAAGGAGATTCTAGCTACAAGTCCCCAACCATTCTAATTTTTTTTTTTTTTTTTAAAGTAAAGTAGAAAGGAGAAACAGAAGATAATTCAAAGTTAAGGACTTAAGTGGGTTGGCTTTCTCAAATGTTCTTTCTGTATTGGGTAGAATGAGCTAATGACACTAGACTGGGATAGAGCTGAACAGATGGGACTGGTAGGAGTATCTGAAATCATAATATGATATCACTATACTCTGTTGAGTGAGCAGTGCAGATGGACCCAGGAGGAGTGTTCAAACAAATTTACAGGAGGGTGGGCCAATTTCAAAGCCACCAAGATTAATACCACAACAAGAACAGAGAGGAAGGGTGAGTAACTGTAGAGAGACAGAGACCACAATATTCAAATGAAAAACAGAAAAATAAAATGCAGTACTATCTTTAACACTGCAAGTTTGTACTAAACTCTGCTTGTAATACAGTCGATTGTAGGTATATAGCAGCCAGCCAAACAGCTAAGATATTACTAAATTATCAGTACTGCAAGCAACAAGAACAATCATTTTTGAACCCCCCCTCCTGTACTCAACCAATTGACAATAGCCATTGAATGATAAAATGTCAATGAACTTTTGACCATATAAACTGTCTGCCAATGAGTTCCAATCAATAGCTAGATAAAGTCTCCTATTAATATGGTAGTACTACAGTGGATTTCCTTTTCAGTGAAATTCAGAAAGTTTGCAACTACCCATACATATTAAATTGGATGGTTTGTCTAGTCATACACACATTAACAATGAATGGTTCCATGTCTACAGGCACTGAAGTTATATTGGAGTGAATGCTTTTATGAGGTACTAAAGCACAACCCCACATCTTTGTTGCCTCAGTCTGGAAAAATTTACCTCAAAGAATCCTATGGCTCCACTATTGCTATAAATCATAGAAGATTTATGCTGAAGAAAAAGTTTTAATTCATTAAGCTTGTTTTTAGTATCAAGCATTACACAGGAGGCATTTAACAAAGCATTTAATTGTTTGTGGATATTCTAAAACAAACTTACTTCAGAGATCTCCCCACTAACATACCCTGATCCAGAACAGAAATTGTAAACCTTCTGAAGAAAATCGGCCTACTACTAAAAAAAGAATTCCTCCCAATAAGTAACCATCTTGAAGTTGTACACTATATGTACCTCTCAATAGTCCAGATTTTAACCTCATATTTTTGGTCTCAACCACATAGCTTGTAGTCTTCTGGCAAAACTTTGAGCAATGAAGTCATTAAAAAATGACAAGTCACTTGAGATCCATATCCTTTAAAAAATTGCATGCTAATGCACAAATGATTCCAACTAAGTTTATAAAAGCAAGTTTTTCAAATATGCCCTTATTTTGGCCTTTGTTTCCCCCCTCCCCCATTTCTGGTTTTGTTTAGATGTCGTGCCAAAAGCTGAGAAGGTACGAACATGTAGAATACAAGTGTGCCCTAGAAAAGGCATAGTCAGTCCATTTTGAGGATGGCATAATTTCACCAAGTATAACTTAGAAATATTATGAATTCTGGAAAGAAATCAGAGAATTTATTATATACTTCAGAAGAGTATGTAATATCGTTTGGGCTTGCATGTAATAAAATATGAATACAATGAACCTCATTTAAATTTCAGACCTAAAAGGGATGATACAGTAACACATTCAAGATCCACACATTTTTCTTGCAATTTTCTTATGTAGGGAATTCCCCAGAATAAATAAATTGATTATATTTTAATAGCAGTATCCTTTGACTAAGCAACACTACATAAAATATCACATTCAGTTTCCACTTGCACAGAGGAATATTTAGTATCCATTTAGAACAAAGGACTAACTTTTAAACATGCCTTCTGATTACTTTACATGCCTTCGGATTACTTTACAACACATTGATTATTGTACAAAAGACAGACCCCATTCATGCAGCTACAATCACAAGTACTCAAACATTTTACCCTCAATTAGCATCAAGTCTTACATCATCAATATAAACAAGATGAGGTAGTAGTAGTATTAGCATTTATATTTTGTGACAAGAGACCACAATTTGCACAAGCAATAAGACTTTTGATTCAATATGTATTGGAAGATTTACTCAATGTTTCCATTTAAATCTTATTCACCAAATTGTATAGCTGAAAAAAAAAATCAAGTCTACAAAATCTTTAAAGGGGTTAATGAAGCAGAACAGAAACAGACAGCACTAATTTACCCCAATTCTGAAAGGATTCACAAGAACATAAAATGACCCCTAAAACTCCTACTTTAAAAAAAAAAAACTCCAATAAAGTAATAACCTACCATTTTGAAAAGCAAAAACACATTCAGAAACCAGAATAATACCAGATAACGGTATAACGCAAAGATGCCCAGGCGTCATGTCCAGACAAAAGTGCTTCTAAAGAATATACATGATTGCTGTGTATTGTTTCAGCAGAGCATCCTCTTGGAACTCAGAACAATTTGCTCCCATACAGTACATAAACTGTACAATCCAAGAGTGTGTTAAATAGCTAAATCAAAATGTTTGGATTCATAACAACAAAGTCCTTTATCTGTTATTAGTTTGTAAAGGAGTGCAGCACATCAGCTATTTCCCCATTTCTGTTTACAAATCCCAAAATAAGGGATGGGATTAGAGGGAGAATGCTCCAGCTCCTTCTTCATGCTCAACTCTCCATACATTATTGAAACAACCAGTGCAGTCTCCCCTTTCACACTTCTTAGAATGTGCTTTTGACTCAGTATTTTTCCCCATGATGGTACACCCCTGGCTTTGTTGCTCCCCAATCCTTTTCTGTGCTGTTTCGTGGGGGTGGAATCTCCAGAATACTACAGACAAGCTGATGGCTCACCGCAGTGGTATGCATCTTCAGACATTTTATTTAGAAGGAATCAACAAGGTTCAACAGACACATCAGTTATAATGTGGACATCAGAAACATTTCTGACAATCACTATCAATACCAAACTTATCCACCAAGGCTGTTAAGCAACAGGCACAAAACAGAGAACTATTCCTTGGCTGGACACTGGTCCATCATATAACGTAGAGTGATAGTCTTGCGTCTCACATTGTATGCCTAATCAAAATCACCCATTTTAACTGCACATCTTTGTGCAACAGAAGAAACCAGTAACCTCCCTACCCCTGAACAAAAATCTAGTGATATACGACAGACATACAGATTTCACACACACAAAAAAAAAAAAAAAAAAAAAAAAAAAAAAAAATTAATGTGAGTCACACATTTTACACAAAGACTGACTGACTATCCTCCCAGTTATATGCTACCCCCCCCCAAAAAAAAAAGAAAATAATTTCTCCAGTGTTAAAAGAATGGATGCATTACACATACTTAGTCAAAGTATAACTGAATTAGTCAGGGGGACGATTCAAAGTCAGTATTTCGATAGTCTTGGAGAGACATTTTTCAATTCATCCATTTCCCAATTCTGTTCCGAACAAGAGATGCATGCATCTCAGGACTGAGGATAACTATAGCTGTATAAAAATTTGAATGTACTATAATTATAACCAAGAATGCTTGTAAGTTATAATTACACTTTCTGCAATCACAATTTTTCACCTGGAGTATGTGAAAAAAACTACATATTGGGGAATACTTTTAACCTTCCACTTGTACTAGGTGATGTAGCAGAGCTTTTCTGTCTCCTTGGCTGTAAATTTGGTACAAATCTATGAACCTAAGAAAACTGCAAAGATTTTCTAAAACAAAAATGGACTGAAGTATACAACTCTCAGTTAAGACAAATGCAGTTAGTTAATTTATACAATTTATTTTTATTGTTCAGATTAAAAAAAATACACAAATATTGGCATCATTTTAAGATGATGCACTTTCTCAGCAGATGTAACATATGGTGTATTTTTATCCATATCTGCTCAGTGCCCGACATCATTTAGCCATTCAGCAAGGTTGCTTGGGTATATTCTTAAGAAACAGTACGTAACAGGCATCTAACATGCCCATAATCAAATTGAACATTTCACCAAACTCCACCTTATTGTCCATGTTTGAATCCATATCCTTCAGCATGTTTTGTAGGGTACCTGGAGGTTGAACCTAGGCAAGAAAGACAGTAAGAAATATTGTTAAAGCAGAGCACAGTTAGTTTCAGTATTTACTTCATTCAATAAATTGTCTCAAAAGTACTACTTGGCAATAGATGGAACACAGATATGGTGTGGATAACAAAAACTAAACTGCTCGCCTGTTGGGACAGGAGCAGAGTGCCTCCCCTAATTTGATGAGCATTCTAGGGGTTGGCTGATGTGAGGTAGGATTATGCAACAGAGTTCCAACCATATCCAGATGTCTTGTCTCTACTACAGGTGAGCCTACATGTAGGTCTGTCCCAAGCAGACAATCTTGTGAAAACAAAGGTAGAGACACTGGGGGAGGTGATCACTTGACTGGGTACTGTAACATATGTATTTCTGATTTTCCCCAAAATATGTGAAACACTCTCACAAACAAGGCACACAAAAATTATCCAGCATCCTGCAGTATGGGGATAGTGACCCATAATCATCTAGTCCCTATTAATTCATTATCTCACTAATCAGTTCTTCACAAGACAATTCCTCACAGAGCAGAATTGGCCAAAAAGGATACCATAAGGCAAACAATGTAAGAAGAATGAACCCCACTAGAGGACAGCTGTAGGTTGATAGAGGTCAACACAAATTTAACAGCTGCAAAGATGTACATGAAACCCAAAGCAAGTTAGGTGGTGTAGCAGCCCATCATCACAAAGCCTGCTAAAGGTAAAATATGCAACTATAACCACAAATTGCAGACTTAAAAAAAAAAAAAAAAAATCTGTATTTTAAGTACTAAACAGGAAATCTGATTGACACTATATTCTGGCTGGGCCTTGGTGGTTAATAGCATTACTATGTAGAAGATCTACACTTTAAACAACTAACCAATCTGGAGTAACAAAAATGTAAAGTAACTACTGCTAACTGTCTGCATCTCACCCTAAACTACAGGAAATAAAATTAGACATCATAGTTACACTAACCTCAAGTGTTATCTTAATAACATAGCAGTCTGCATTCCTTCAAAAATGCACAGCACTTAAGAAAAAATACAGTATTCTAGGGGAAAAAAAATGCATGAATTCTATCACCACAGATCCTGAAGTGATACAAGTACAACTGGTAGGCCTAATCAAAGCCAGATCATAGCCAAATGGTGCCCTGGGCAGAGTAATGGATAGAGTAATGGACCAGGATGCACCGTCTCCTCCAACCCCCCCCCCCCAGTCAAACCTGTCAAGTGTGCACACTACTTTCTTCTTTACTTCTACAATGATTACATAAATTTGTATTTAACTTTAACACTATAATTTCAAAAGTTTGTAGCAAACACTGATGGCCATTTGCTAAACAGTGAACCACTGGCAAACTTTGCACTTCAGTGCTTCATCTAAAAACCCAGTTCTTGCTGTTCTTGAATAAAACTTGCATATGTTGCATTAAATAAAGTGATGTGCAGGTGATATTGTAATAACTCCACAAGAAACTAAGAACCATGAAACCACAAGAACCACCAGTGCAGTAAGCAACAAGCCACTTTGGTTCACCAACTAAACTTTGCATTAACACAAGTATAGTAGTTAATGGTATGGCAGTGTTTACACTTTAGTTCTGATGAAGTTCTAAGCAATGTATTTAAAGGAACAAAAGCACTTTACTACACCTCTGTTAATACAGAGTTTAGCTGGTGAACCAAAGTGGCTCATTGCTTACTGCACCAGAGGTTCTTGTTTCATGATATTGCAAGAACATATCCTGAACAAGATCAGATATGCACTATGAAATAGCTGGTACAGGTGCATAGTTAGTAGGCATATAACGGAGACCATAAGGAGCCTAGCCCAAATTCCTAATTGCCCCAAAAGCAGAGTGTGGTTACACGATTTGCTCAATGTCACACAGTATGTAAATGGAGGACAGATTCAAACCCAGCACTTGACAGGAAATTCAACACATGCACAACTTTTAAGCTCAGCATTATTACAAGTTGATAAAATATAAATTCAGTTCATTTATCTGCTACATACTGCTCTGAAGTTACTTCTTGTTTGCACTGCTGCAAGATAGAAGTGTTGTCCTGTTAGGTTTGATTCGCTACTAAAAGAAATTTGCTCTCCATCTCCCATTCGTGTGGAGTTAAATCATGTCCCAGTTCTGTGTTTAATACTGCATGCTATCTTCAGCAAACAGGAATGGTTGCATCTGTACCAAAGTTGCATACCTACTTTTTTTTTGGTGGGGGGGGGGGGGGTTAGGATGCAGTCACCAAGCAGGATTTGGATGGATAGGATAGATAAGTAAAGGAGAAAAGCTGATTTTATTTTTTTAAATTAATTTTTGCAAGGATACCTCCCCACAGCTAGCACTCAGCCCTAAACAACTGTCTAGGTTGCCTTGCACTAGGAACACTGACTTCAAAGTCTCTACCACATCATAGCCAACTACTGCACCCACTTCCACGTTACCTGCAGCCAAAGCTCATCATCAATTAACACACAATAGTATTCCCTTGGGGACTTTCAAGCTATCCTTCCATTAATTTAGAATGTATACCATCACCTATGCACACGGATTCCTAGATTTCATAAAAATAGCTTCTCTGAACTATCCAGTTCAAGTCACAACTAGGGGTTCAAAACTACTGAATCTAGCTTTTACCTACATGAAAGTACAGTTGTGTACACTTACCATAAATGTAAATGTTCAAGTGTATTCACTGCTGCAGTATTAATCCTTGGGTTATCCATGCTGTGGTAGCCCTCAGTTGGTCCAAATACCAGAGTCAAGGTTGTGTGCGTCAGCTGATGTCGCTTGCTGGGCGACTTCAGGTCATCCAAACAAGGAGAGCAGGCAGCACCATTACCTCATTTTTTCTTGCCTTAACCAACCAAAGAAGTCCAATTTTAATAATTGGAAGTAGTCCTGCGGTCAGAGACCCCCATAGAAATGTGTGTGTCTGTAAGGACAACAGATATCAGGGGGAAGGAAGGAGGGAAAGCACAACTGCAGCAGTGAATACACTAACATCTACCTTTATGGTAAGTGTACACAACTGTACTATGTTCTTTGTGTTTCAATGCTGCAGTCTTAACCAATGGGTTGATTCCCAAAGCTGAAAAAAGGGTGGAAGGTTGATAGAAACTTAAGATTGGGTGGGCATGCCCTGCAGAACTGCAGAGGCAAACCCAGTCCTAGTTTTTGAAAATAGATTCAGATGGTAATGTTTGGTGAAGGTGTGGACTGAAGTCCATGTGGCAGCTTCCAGGATGTCCTTGGTCGGTACCCCTCTAAGAAATGCTGTGGAAGTAGAGGTTGCCCTAGTGTAATGGGTTCCGATGGTCCTAGGGGGTGGTTTTCCATGCAAGGAGTAGCAAAATGGATGCAGTGTGCTATTCATTTGGAAATGGTTTGTTTGGATATAGGTTTCCCCTGTGCTCCTGTTTTAAAGCTGACCCAAGAGCTGGTCAGTTTTCCTGAATGTCTTTGTACGATCCAGATAAAATCAGAGTTGCCTGTGCACATCCAAAGAATGTAGTATCCTTTCCCCCTAATTCTGAGGGTTAGGGAAGAAGGTGGGCAAGTGGATGGCCTGGTTTAGGGTAACATCCAAAACCACCTTTGGCATGAAGGAAGGATTGGTTCTCAGGGAGACCCTGTCTGCATGGAAGATGATAAATGGTTCAATGGCCATTAAAGCTTGAAGCTCTGACACTCTTTTGGCTGAAGTAATAGCCAGGAGAAAGGCAGTCTTCCAAGAGTTACTTTAATTTTGAGGATGCTGCAAGGTCGAAGGGAGGCAGAGTAAGCTTTTCTAAAAGCAAAATCTTGAATCTAGAAGCAGAATCTTTTCCATTATCAATTGTATGATTTTTTTGGTGCTGGGCCTTCTGGCTTCTGTGATGATGTCAAGGATTTGTTTACTTAGAATAAGCCATGCTGAGAGTTTTGAGTGTCTGAAGCCCCCCCCCCCCCCAGGATAGCAGGCGAGGAATCAGGTATCTGCCAGGGGGGGCTGCTGAGATTGGCCCAGACAGCACTGGTACCTACTGCTGTGCAGCCTATCTGGGGCAATTAATATTGCTCTTGGTTTTTCCTCCCTTATCTTTATTAATACTTTTGGAATGAGAGGAAGAGGTGGGAATGCATACACAGAGGGTATTCCAAGGGAAGGTCAGGGCATCGACCTTCCAGGCCAGGTGATGGTACTCCCTGGTGCAGAATGTCTGTACTTGGTGATTTAGATGAGAGGCAGAGGTCCACCTGGGGGGGGGGTCCCCCATGTGTGGGTAATTTGCAGAAAAATGTCTGTACTTGCCATTCATGCAGATCCAGCAGGTTTCTGCTTAGGTGGTCTGCTAGGCTGTTGTTGATGTCCACTAGGTATTGGACTACAAGATGTAGTCCCATGGATGAGGCAGTTAGCCACAGGTTCATGGCTAGTCTGCACAGGGGATAAGATTGAGTCCCTTCCTGTTTGTTAATGTACTACAGGACTGTGGTCTCTGTTTTTATGAGGAGAACCCCTGGTTTTGAGGTAGGGTTTGAAGGATGTCAGACCTTTGCACTGCTATCATTTCCTTTTGGTTGATGTGCAAGGGTAGTTTGCGTATCCCACAGACCTTGGGCGCATCTGCCTTCTAGGTAAGCACCCCAGGCTATGTCCAAAGCATCTGTAGTTATGGTCTGTTCTGATGGACAGAGGGTGAATGGAAGTCCCTTGTTCAGAACACAGGCCTGATCTTATGCAAGAGATCACAGGCAGGGAAGTGCCCTGAGGTTGTGAGTGTTGACACCACAGGTTCTTTAGGTACCACTGAATTTTCCTCATGTGCAGTCTGGGCAGAGGTACCAGGAGGATGCAGGAGGCCATCTACTCTAGAGCTTGCAGGAATTTCCTGGCAGAAATCTGGGTTTGGGAGGCCAAAGTAGTGAAGTATTTTGGTAGGAAGCTTGGCCTTTCTGTCCCCAGAAAGGCCATTTTCTGTTCTGTGTCCAGTAAGGCTCCCAGAAATAGGATTTTCCTGGTAGGAGAGACAGTTTCGGATTTCCTTTCATTAATAGTGAACCCCAGAGGTGTGTAGGGTTTTACAAATGAAGTGCTGCAGGAGTATTTCCTTGCAGTCTGCCTGGATGAGACAGTCGTCCAGGTAAGGGTAAATATGTACATTGTTTTGCCTGCAGAAGGCAATGGCAGTAGCTAGACATTTGGTGAATACCCTAGAAGCAGTAGATAAGCCAAAGGGCAAAGCAGAGAAGTGAAAGTGTAATGATCCTGCTCTGAAGTGCAGGAATTTATTGCAGGATTCCCTTATTGGGATGTGCAGGTAAGCATCATTTTAGGTCTAAGGCGACCATTCAAGCTTTGTTTGGCAGCACTGGTAGGAGCTGTTGTAAGGTAAGCAGTTTGAATTTTGGGATTACCAGGAGGGTATTGAGAAAGGATAGGTCCAGAATGGGACACCTCTTTCTTGGGAACAAGAATAGTCTGGAATAGAATCCTTTGCAACTTGTTCTGGAGGTACAGGTTCTACTGCCCCTAGGGATTAGGTTTTGCACTTGTTTCAGTGCTTCTGCCTACTGGTTTGGAGGTAGGTCTGGGTACCCTCTTGGCGGTGGTAGTTCTTGGAAATTAAATTTGTACCCCTGAGCAATGATTTTTAAAACCCATTGATCTTTTGTTATAGAGTTACAATTTTCTCTGCATAGAGATAGCCTTCCTCCTAGCTTTTGGTGTGGTGAAGGCATGGGAAAGGTGGTCATTGAGAGTTTTTTTTTTCCATACAGGGTTGCTTTTGAATTCCCTGCTCTAGTGTTTTTTTTTTGGGGGGGGGCACTGTTTAGTTCTTTGCTGGCCCAGAGATGGCCAGAGGCCTATTCTAAGGTAGGTCCAGAAAGTCTTTTCTTGAATTGAGGGAAGGGAAATCCATTGATTCCCTTCGGAAGTGTTCCCTGAGGTGTGGAGGGTTTCCCCAAGTCCTCTGGAGGTGATGCAGAAGGAATTGATTCTTCTGCATCAGAGTCTTCATAGGCAGTAAGAGGATTTTCCTCTTCAAAAACAGAGGAGTCAGATCCCTCAGTCTAAATCCGAATGGATGTCTGGAGAAGGTTCCCCTCTCCTTTTGGCTGGAGAGGCCCGATTACCTCGGATGAAAGTGATGAGATCCTTCACCATTTTAAGCATGCTAGTTTGAGGAGGGGGAGTTGTAGTGGAATGGAGACTTTTTGCTGTTTTCCTAGGATTAGCTCTTAAGAGCTTCCCTCGGTGCTGTTGGTGTGTTAATTGGAAGAGAGGGTGAAGGCCTTGCAGTGAAATCGGAAGTGCGACTGGTGTCCTCAGAAGCCAGTGCCTGCTTTGCAGCTCTGGATCCAACCAAGGCAGAGACAGCCGAAGGCTCATTAGATGCAGACATGTTCAGCATACAGTACTCCGAAAGGGTCTCAGTAGAGGCCTGCAAAGTAATTGAGTCGGGCATCAGGGGCTGCAAAAGCACCTCACTGAATTCTGAAGTGATGACCCATTTAGTGGTGGTGTCATCACAAGGCTTGGCCTTATGCAGTCTGTCTCTATTCTGATCTTTAGGTTTTTTTTGGAAGATCTGCAGTTACTGAAGGATGCCATATCGGTAATCAGAGATGGAAGACAAAAATAACTGGCTACAAACAATGCTTTATTACAAATAGTTCTAGTGTTAAAGAGGGCACAGAACCGACATTGGGGTACTTCGTGATCTGGGCCTAAGCAAGTGATGCAATAAGAATGGAAGTCTCTGTGGTATTTGCTTTTTTGGACATCGGTCAGGCAAGACAAGGATCCCCAATGGGGTACTTAGTTGACATTTTCACCTAAAGTTAAAAATCTGGAAACGGCCGACTGGCACGGTTGTGAATTGCTTCTGCTACAGGCTCCACGGCAAGAAAGACTGAAGTAATGGCATTGCCTGCTCTCCTTTATAGCTCAGATGACCTGACATCACCCAACAAGTGACAGCAGCCGATGTAAAAAATCTTGACTCTGGTAATCAGACAGACTACAAAATCTTGACTCTGGTATTTGGACCGACTGAGGGCTACCACAGAATGGACTGGTTAATACTGCAGCAGTGCAACACGAAGAACATCCACACTATCCTCTACACTTGTAGTTGCCCCATCATTCCTGGTCAAAATCTGATCACAACACCATCTTATTAGCATGTCTATCCTCCCACCTCACCATCAATCACCTCAGAGAAGGTCCTGAAGGTTCTTTCCATAGCTGAAAACATTGGCTCCATAGGTCCAGACAGTGTGCCAGGCTGCCTCTCACCAGTGCCAATACAGTAGACTTGCTAATGAACCTACTCAGTCTCTGGTTCCATGTTTGGTTCATATTGGAGATCTGGAGAACTACTGTAGTCATTCTACTCCAGAAAGGATCCCGATTACAGACCTTGGAAACTAAACTACAATCTGCCTGGCCTTATCTACATCAGGAGTCTATAATCCCTTAATCCAAAGCAGTTTGGGTTTGTTAAAGGGAGATACCCAAAGAAATTCACCAGTTTTAGGAGGCAGTTAAGTCACTGATGCATTAAATTACACACAAATCAGTTTACTCTGCATAAACAGACATGGCCACAATCTCAATACTATTGGCAGATTCTGGATTTATTGACCAGTTAATCAAATATAAACCCTTACGTTATCTGCTGGATAGAAAACTGGCTTACTGACAGAACATAGTACATCAGTGTTGGGGGCACACAAACAAGGTAGTCATCAACAGTGCTCCTCAGAGTTCAGTTCTGGGGCCCCTTCTCTTCATAATCTACTCTCTGATGTTAAGGACCTGTGGTTGCCCAAATATGCAGAGGACTGAAACTAATTCTCTAGGAAGGCCTAGGATATACAAACAAGTTGTGCCTGGACCTTGTCCTTAGACTAAATACCAAGAAAGGTCATATTGTGTAAATTCACAAACATGGGTACTCAATGCATCTACTACACAAATTACACACCTGAAAAGCTGATACCATAATAGACTTTAATGCCCTTTTGATGATTACTTGACTAAACAATTCAACTTGAAAGTGTGCAGTAATTCAACAGGATCAAGGACAGTCTTCCTTGTTCTAAACAGATTCACTTTTCTAGAGACTGTTGGGTGGAACCACTGTCTAGTCTACAAAGTCTTGAAAGATCAAGCTGTACATGACCTACACATCTGCAAAACAAAACATCAGAAATACTCAAAGGAAACAAAACTTCCACTGCAGCAAAAAAAGAACCTGCTGGCAAGATGGACATCTTTCAAAACAAACCCTCTCTTATAGGAGAGAACCCCCTTAGCTATAAATCAAAGTAGCATCCTGACCTTTTCATGTATAACCTGGATGAATAGATTGAGAACGATCACCCTCAAACCCTCATAGTAAGGGGATAAAGTGAGACAGTACATTGCAATATGATGGCAAACTGACCTTGTGGCTGGATTACAAAGATACAAGATCAACAGTCTCATATAAACAGGAAGCAGTTCATTAAAAGCTTGTAGCATCAGTCCTCTGTCAAATGCCAGACCTACTCCAACTGCTGACCCTGACACTTTAAAGAGCAGAGTTGCCAAAGTCTTAGGCCATCTGTACAACATGGTTTTCCAGTAAACAGTGCATTGAAATCCCAGCTGTAGTACAACTTTCCTTTCAAGGGCAGCTAGCCCTTTACAGCAATGTGCTCCCAAAAGATTTACCACTTTCCGCAACATCTGCTACTCAACTGTGTCAGAGAAGGGTATGGTTGGTCAACATCACAGCAACCCAAATAAAATGTTAAAGAACTAAACAAGTGTCTGGACTGGATACCCTAGCAACTACAAAATGGGTGACCTGTACATTCACCACTGACTGGAGAACAGGGTGTTAGTGCACAAGTAATGCCCATTTAAAAGTCCACCACTTCACAGCAGAATATTAAGCTGCCATGAAGCTCAGGATTGTAACAGATACAAAAGCTGCCACTGCCATTAATTTACACTAACTAAGCACCACTTCTGCTGTCTAGCATGTGTAAAAATTAAAAACAAACTGTGTGAATGAAATAGTATCTGTGTAAAAATTAAAAACAAACTGTGTGAATGAAATAGTATCTGTGCAGGAAAATGAGTGAGAGATTGAATGAAACACTGTTAAGCAGTGTTTTTGCTGTTCAGTGAGTGCAAAATTAGAACAAATGAATGCTTCTGGCTACACATTACATCCAAAATACAAGTTTAACTATTTATTTAAACTACTTCCTCCAATAACAGCTATATACACTACAGCAAGTCAACTATTTTCACATAAATATATAAATAAAAACACACATACAAAACAATTTGCAGATAGCCCATTCTCAAAGCACAATAATACTCTCCAGGATGTGTGTTGGTGTAAATAACCCTTCTAGAGGGAATAGAGGACCACCACCTCAAAACACCTGTGGGCAGGTGTTTTCCACAATATATACCCAAGTCGGGTATCATTGCTTATGTACAGTCCTCCGTATAGGAGTTCAGCATGTGGGCATTAGAAAAAAATATTTAACTTACTTGTTCCAGGCTTTTCCTTTTAAAAAGGTCCAGCTCAAAGTTTTGTTTAGTGTGTAAAGTGTATCAAGTCGGGAGGCTGGCTTGAAAGGCAGCATCAATCCTTTCAGACGCATAGTAAATTTATTTTTATTTATTGTACATTTGTTGACCGGGCTAGTCTAACTGGATATATGTCCATTTTCAGTAGAGGCCCGGGGAGAAAAGCTCCAAGCATGCTAAGTGACAAAGTTTACAACATATAAAAAGACACGTAAAATCACAGTACAGGGGCAACATTGGTCAAAAGAAAAATTTACTAAACACAACAGTAAGTTTGAGCAAGACCCAATTAGGAGAGAAAACCCTTTTATTTTATCCTCATATTATGAAGGAAAGTGTAGTGACTAGAATTAGAGGCATAGGGTAGAGCAGTAGAGAACGGGGTGAGAGCAGGAAGGGGAAAGATATATCAGTCTGGATTCGCACATGGACAAAGCCAGTGAGTTTTAAAATGTTCTTTAAGATGTTTTTTAAATAGAGAAGTAGAAGCAAGGGTTGATATTTCAGAAGGAAGCCGATTCCAGTTTTTACCTGCTGTGGTCGAGAAAAGTGAGTCACCAGCTTTGTTCTTAGATTTAATAGAGGAAACTAGGAGCTTATTAGCAGAGCATAGTGTAGCCAGATTTTTGTATGGAGTAATCATATTAGTGAGGATAGGGGTGTTGTTGGGGTGGTATAGGATCTTTTGGGTGACAAGTAATTGTTGACAAAGTATATGGTTCTGTAATTCTAGCCATCCCAGTTGTTTGAGTTTGAGGCAGTGGTGAAGGGGGAGCAAGTGATGAATCTAGCTATGCTATTATAATAGGTGGAAAGTTTGGAGAGTTTGTTTTTAGATGGGTCTGGCAATAGCTTTTCTGGCAGAAGGGTTAAGGAAGGGTTTAATTCTATAGAGGGTACCAAGTTTTTTATTAAACAGACTTTATATAGTGGAGTTAATGTGGTTATCGTAGTTGGGGCGATTATCAATTGTTACACCTAGTAGGCGGGTTGTAGTATCTGGGGTTATGTTGGTAGCATTGTTAGAGGTTATTGAGAAGAATGGATGAGGTGATTTATGAGTTGGAGTAAAAAGCAGTAATTTTGTTTTTTGGGGATTTAGGAGGAGGCAGTGTTGCATAAACCAATTTTCAACATTATGGAAAACAGTTTGGGTGAGGGACTGGAGAGAGGCTATGTTCTTAGCTGTACAGATTAGAGTAGAGTCCTCTGCATATTGAATGCAGGTGGCTTGTGGAATGTTTATGTATAGATTAATAATGAAGGAAAAAAGAAGGGGACCTAAGATAGAGCCTTGGGGTACTCAATATTTACTGGAAGTAATGTAGACAGATGGTTATCCCAAAATACTGCTTGGTTTTCCATATATGACCTAAACCATTGTAAAGCTTGTGGATCGAGTGAATTAGCTTTTAGTTTGTCTAGAAGTAAGTTATGGTTAACCATATCAAAGGCTTTTGACAGGTCAATAAATAGCACAGAGGAAAAAGAATTATTGTCACGATTTTTGTTTAGAGTCGGTGAAGGATAGCAGGGCAGTAGTTGTATAATGGAATGGCCTGAAGCCATGTTGGCAGTTTGCCAGTAGATTATTTTGTAGAAGGTGGTTTAAGTAGTAGTTTGTGGATACATTTTTCCATTATCTTAGCTACTGGGGAAAGTAAGGCAATAGGCCAAAAGTTAGAAAGCTCAATAGATGATCCACCTTTATGTAGAGGGATGATGTGGGACACTTTCCATATGGTAGGGATTTTGCCTTCTGAGATAGTTCTATTAATAAGGATAGAGATGGGATAGGCTATGGCTTTTGCGACAATTTGTAGATATTCAGCTGGGAGATGGTCAGCCGAAGGGGTACAAGGTTTCAATTTTTGAAGGAGCTTACATATGAGAGATGTAGGTACAGGTTGTATTTGAAAGGTAGGAGATGAAGTCTTAGAGGTATTTAGTGGGGAAGCAGTAACAGGAGGTAACTAATTGGCTAGGGTTAGAATGGCTTCTGTAAAATAGTTATTAAAGAAATCTGGTTGGAGTTATTTTGGTTGAATCCTGCAGGGGCAGGAGTAGCAGAGTGGCCTGACTGAAGAAGTTTATCCCTGACCAAAATTTTTGTGGAGTTTGTGGACTGGTTTATTGGAAGTGAAGGTAGAAGTCTTTTTTGTCTCCAAGAATATCTTTCTTGGTGGCATTTCTTAATTATTTAAAGTGGATGGGATCTGATGGACATTTGGTGGATCTCCATTTAGCCCAGATTTTATTTCTGAGGAGCATCTTTTGCCTAGTTTCATGAGCCATGGGGCAGACTTGGTTCTTATTCTAGAAGAGCGATAAGGTACATGGTAATCTAGGAGTTGAAGAAATTTGGTGTTAAAAGTAGGTCACTGCTTCATCAAGTTCAAGATGAGTCATTGGTGACCAGTCACATGCTTGTACTTCGGAAGTTGTCTGGATTAAAGACATTTTTTTTAGAACGGGAGGTTTTGAAATTATTAGTAGTTGGGATATGGACTTTGCCTAATAATGTAGGTAAGCATATGGTCGCTGATATCGTCAGGAAGGGTTCCTGGTGTAGAAGTTTCAGGGTGGCTATTAATAAGGATCCAGTCAAGTGTGGTTTCCTTACTGCTAGGTTTGTGGATTCTACTAGGAGTGGTTATTATTTGTGAGAATCCAAAGAGATTTATGTGATTAGTAGGGTTAGGGGAACTGCAGGTGGACCAGTTGATGTTAAAGTCACCCAAGTACAATGGTCTCCTGGGGTAGTTGGGTAGAGAGGTAACCAAGCAAATTTTCAAGAGTGTTGGTATTGTTACCAGGGGGGAAGATGCATGCAAATTAGATGGATAGATTTGGAGTTGTTGATATGGAGTTTGGCAGTCAGGGTTTCAGACTTTGTATCTAATGATGGGAGCACATTAAAAGGGGGAAGTTTGGAGATTAGATTTAGAGAGAATGGCTATACCTCCACCTTTTTTGGTTTTACGGTCACATCTAAGGATATTATAGCCAGGAGGGGTCATTTCCTGGTCCAGAGCAGATGGTTTTAGCCAAGTCTCTGTAAGGCAGAGAATATCAAATGAGTGCACTTCTAGGAGTGCATGCAAGTGGGAAATGTTATTGTTTATACTTTTGAATGTTAAGGTGAGCTATCAGGAGGGAATTAGGTGGTTTAGTTAGTGCAGAGATCACAGGCAATGTTAAATTGTCTAGGTAGTTGGTATAGTCAGTATTGGGGCCAGGGTTTGGATGAATATCACTGTCTAGGAGGGGGTGTTGCTGAGGACATTGTAGAAATTTAAGGATTTTGTAGAAATTAAAATTATTTTTTGGTAGTGAAGTAGGTAACATGGGTTTCTCTGATATTTTGGTAGTACATAGTTAGAGGTACAGGTTAGGTTACTGTGGCTAAGGGAGTAGATGAAAGAAGATGGTAAAGTTTGCTGGAAGTGATGGTTTTGTTCAGGAAGAGAAAGATTTTCCAAGAAGGTTAGAGAGTAAGGTATTTTAAGAGAGGCTATTGTGGTAGTTAAGAGTAGTATGTTTGTGAAAATAGTTGTGTGTGTTGGGGCCATTGTAATAAGTAGAAATGAGGTAGGAGTAATTTGTGCGAGTAGGTAAAGCAGAAAAAAGGAGACAGAGTGCTGAAAGAGATTGAGCAGGGTTAAATTATGCAAATAGGAAATTAGTGGAGGTTGTATAGGAGTTGATTTGGGAAGTAGTCAGTGCAGTAAATGGTAAGGAAAAGTGAGTAGCCCAAAGATAGTTAATTATTACTAATAAGGAATGAAAGAGGTAGGGAAGTGGCTTAGTGATGAGGATAGTGATAGGATGAGAAAAGGGTGTGTGTGGTTAGTGAAGTATAAGTTTAGGACCACTGGGGTGGGTGGGAATTGGGGGTAGGGTAGCGGAGTGAGCCTGCAGGGCAGACAATCAGTGGAATACTGACTATTAGAGGTAAGTTAAGGAGGAGGTAGATAAGGAGGTGATCACTTAACTACCCTACCTACTCTGACCAGTAGTTAACCTGAGTGTAGTGAATATGGAAGGTTAAAATGGGTCTACAATGAAATAAGTAGTGTAAAATGAGATCCTAAGTATGTCTAGTGTGAGTCAGTAGGAAAGATAGAGGGGGAAAGGGTGCCATCTAGTGGGCAAAAGCTATACAGCAGCAGTGGTACAAGGAAGGAAAGGAGTAGAACTGGTAAGTAAAGGAGAAGATTAGTGAAACCAAGAAGGGAAAATGGGAGGAGGTAAAGAGAAAAGGTGTAAGGCTGCTGGCTGTCCTGGCAGGGAAGGATAATAATTATATATACATTAGACAAAGTTACATTAGTATCTGGCAGATAACATACTTTCTTGCTTCCTTGAGGGGGTAAGTTCAGGGAGAGGTAAGCTTCTATTCCTTGATGGGAAGAGACAGCAGGTGCAAGTTTTAAAATAGAGAGAGTGTTCAGGTTGTCAGGTAGGGCAGGGTTCTTAATTCTAATGCAGGACAGGCTGTTTGCAAGGAGTGAGTATGGACAGTGGAGCACCCGGGATGCACAGCAGCCAAGAGCTAGTCTAGGAATCAAAGATGGTGAATGATTTTTCAATTTGAGGTTGTGTGTAGAGTTCCAGTTATAAAACTGTAAACACACTTCTTGAAACAATGATTTGAAACTGAAAGGGGTGTGTAGGGTGCTTGAACCCTTTCAAAATACTTAGATCAAGCTGTTCCATTACTTTGTATACAATGGGCAGCTTTCACTGTGCCACATTTGTGCTGCATTAATTTGAGAAAACAGATGTCAATTCCTCATACAGAATCAAAGAAACTGAAACCAGACAAAGGAGGACTTCAGTATAGAATGCACCTTAGTTTCCTCATGCTCTGGGATGTTGCCAAATAAAACATTTTAAAGCTATCCATTAGTGCTCAGTTCTAAAAAAAGAATTAAGACCAAATAGCTGCTGTTCACATATTTGCATTATAAATGCAGTAATAATTTCAACTACATAATTGACTGCTCAACTGCATTCTACCACACCATCTCAACTAGAGGAAAGCAGCAGAGAACTGCGAATTAGCACAAATATTTGGACAGTTGCTCTGCAGGAAACAATTCTTGTACAAGCCTGATGTGCTCATGGATAAGGCAAAAGAGGTGGACTGCACAAGACATGCCTTCCTGCAATCAGCCTAATTTGTACAAGCCTGATGTGCTCATGGATAAGGCAAAAGAGGTGGACTGCACAAGACATGCCTTCCTGCAATCAGCCTAAGCACTGAAATGGGATGAGACAATGCAGCATTTGCCATAGTAATGTAAATAGTGAAGCCAATCGCAGAGAGCAGAAGCAATGTTGAAGGAGTAGAACAAACCTACCCCCAAATCACTACACTGTTTTGAACATGACAGGCCAGGAGTATCCCCCATTACTTACACAAAAATAAATCTAACCTTATATTGGAAGGCTATTAATCGTATCTGGAAAGAACGATGCTAAGGAGGTACTGGTGGTGTATTTCTTAGCTAAAAGAAAAAACATTATTTCCATGGGTCCTGACAATATCCCTGGATGCCTCCTGAAAGTCTAAATCCCACTTAGCAAAATCCCTCCAACTCTTCAGACAGAGACGCTCCACTGGTTTTGGACCCAAGAAGTGGTGAATGGGAAGTTGTGGTACCCTTGCTTAAAGGTGGTCCCTCTACTCACCCTGGAAATTACAAGTCCATGAGTCTCACTGGTATTATTTGCAAGGCTTTGGAATGTACTATAGCTAAACAAATGAACCATGATACAGGTGACCTTGTACACTGGATATGCCTCAGTTCTGTTTTGAAAAAAGGGCAGATCATGCTGGCTCAACCTGGCAGAGTTATTTGAAGGAATTACTGAAGCAATGGATAAGGGACATATGATCCCTACTACTCATCTAGGCATTAGCAAGACCTTTGACTACCCCCATGCAGGGATTATTGAAACTGTCCCAGCTCAACATTAATCCATACATAGTTCACTGGACTGTTATTTGGCCATCCGGCAGAAGCCTTACCATTAAGGGTCAGTATTTGCTCTAGACAGAAAAATAAGGTGATCCACAATGATCCATTCTAGGTTCACTACTCTTCAGTATACATTTGTGAGAAAAGCCAGTACTAAGGGACTGCCCTATCCTAGCTTCATTGCCAATTGCAAAACAGGGTCAGTTATCAAATCCCATTCAGATAGTTAAATTCTGCAGCAAGGACTGGGGTCAAATGAATGCTTTATATATTAATTATAGGCTTACCCTAACACCAAGAAATGCAACATACTTTGCTTCTGTGAACCTAGTTTCACTACTGCTCATCCTATAGCTAGCCTTCCATTGGGCTTTGGTATATGTTAAGACTCTCTTGACCAGCATGTGATGGGGGCAGGGAATCCTTAAAACCTTATAAAAGCTCATCTTTCATGGCATCACCTCAAGGTTGCAAGTAGTAGTCACACTTTATATTCAATAATAGGGCTAATAAAGGATGAATAATGCACCCTTCAGCATGCATCTCAAGCAACTAATTCAACTAGAGAGATCTCATTGCTTCCTCTCCAAAAAGATCTCAGGTCTCAGCACCCTTAGCTTCTCTGACAGACTAACCCAGAGTACAGCAAAAGCTCTGAAGACTTTATTTCTGCCAGGTTTTCCATGTTAGTAATGACCTAGAACTATTTGAACAGTTTCACTTAACTAGAACAAGTGGTGATGAAACACCCATTCTAGAGATCTAAACCTACACCATCACATGCAGCAAGACCAGATGGACTGACAAGATACCCAACCTGATGCATACCCACTTCTGGAATAGACTGTCCTTACCTACTGTCCTTACCTATCTAGCAAAGTACTTCCCTAGCAACCTTTAAAATCAGTCTGGATGACCTGATGGGTGATTACAAATTTTCACCAGGAATATGTTAAGTCAGTCTACTTAATGGGGTAAGGGGAATGTTAGCTTCACATCAGTACTGGGTGACTTGGCTAAGCTTGGTAGTCTAGCTTGGTGCTTTAAGCCTTGTAAAAATCTATGAATATGAAACATGTCCCACAATGGCCTTGATGCTATAATCCAAATGTTGACTTGCAGGACTGACACAGAAGTTGTACTGTATCTCCAATCACAATGCTCAGTAAAGCTGACCTCTGTGATAAGCATTCTGTAGCTGAAGGATCACAAAAATACACCCTGATGCATGCAGACATTTATGCTAGAAGACCATGCATTTAAAGCTGGGCAAGATCCATGAAAGCAGGCATATGATTAAGGAAAGCGGCATCATCTCCATGATGATAGTCACCTCTAAAAAGTGAATTTCAGATACTTACAAGCATCAGATTTCTACTTAATAGATAGGACCTATACAATACAAAGTCTGTTTAGGCAGGCAGCTCTAAATCATCCATGTCAAGGCAAACAAGGATTTTTCATTTATACAATCATATTGTGAAAGGTACTTCTTGAATTGCCTTTCCTATATGTATTGACACCATAGGGATAGAACAGCCAAAGAGGTGTTTCAGATTAATTTCTGAGGGAATTGCGATGAAGCCTGCAAGGTGAGACATCTTTGGGATGGAGAAAAAAAAAAAAACACATCTCTTATTACCAACAAATAATTTGGTGGCAGGTGCAGTCCTGAGCTTTTCTCATAATTATGGAACATCTCTTCCAGCTCCCACTTTTCTTTATGAGAGGAGCTGTGCTGGCCTAACAAAGTCATCATCATCATCTAGCCATCCAAACTAGCATGACATGTCAATCTCAAATTTAGTGTTACTCCAAATTCCCAGCTTCTTTTCATGTACACCCAATGTCTTCTTAAGATGCGCCACACGTACAGCTATTTCTGGTCTCAAACAGGGGTGAAGCCTAAACTTTGGCAGAACTGACCAATGTTTAAGTAAGCAGCCCAGATGCTGGGTGGAGGTGGCACACAGCTGAAGAGGGGTTCCAATGACTAGGTTGCCCCTCATGAGAGAAGGGGAAAAAAAAGGGAGAGCAGGTTGTTCCAGACAGGACCCACTGAACTGTATTTACTTTACACGGTGTTCCACTTACAAGTGGGTGTGGGTGTCATGTGTGGAAATATTCATGTACTGATAAATTAAAGTGCATAAAACAAAAAGACCCAACCCTCACAAAGATCAACACCAGACTCACCCTCTCAGGGGAACAAATGGATCAGTGACCTTTTACCTATGGAAGGAAAGAAACTGAGGGGGAGGAGGAAGAGCATAAAAAATAGCATCACAGACTAAATGAAAGCAGCTCATATTCCTAAAGCTGCTAGGAGTGATACAAGCAGAACAAGCACACACAACAGCAGAGGCAGCATCCACAGAGACCTCACACAGTAACCCAGAAAAAGAACAAAGCATAGACCGGGAATGGAAAGACTGAATTGAGGAATAATCTTTCTTGTACAAGCTTTTAACCATGTGCTATAGCATTTAATTGTGCTTTTTGAAGTCACCCCAAAGCAACATAAGTGCAAATACAACCTAGGATTTAGAAAGCATCCCAATACAGGTTTAAACTGCAGTGCCAAAAGATGCAGTCCGAGATCATGTACAATAAGATTCAGAGACATGTTCAGCAGCAATAAGGAAGACATAACTATCAGATTATTCAGAAACATGCAAATTACCACCAATTACTACCAGAGCTTAAAACCAGTGGTTGGCCACCCATGACAGAGCTACTGCCAGCAGCAATCCTTTCTGCATCTCAGGGACCATTTCCAACCTATAATAAAACAAATACAACTCATTCAACTATGATGCATGCTATAGCTGGACAAAGTGCACATGCATCGACTTGGTACATCAAACCAACCCCCAAACCGCACATTTTAATGGCTAGATACTTTTGTGAAGAGGTGTGTAGTCAGCAGTTTGCACAAAAAAGGTTCTGTATTGTCAACCTTGTTTCAGTGGGTCTATATCAGAACATTGAAGTATTAAAACTTTGAATGTTCTGATATCGAACACTATTCAGCGAACGCTAAGAATAGCAAAGCTGCAGAACAGCGAATTCTTTCCTCGGAAAAGAATTCGGTTGGCCGTTTCTGTGGCTTCGCTATTCTTAGCACTGTGGTGGAAAGTTATGGGTTGGGTTCAGTAAGTGTGCGATTGTTTGTATGTTAGGGTTAGGGGCGGGTTAAGTGAGTTAGGGTGCGGGTTAGGTGAGTGTGGGGTAGTAACAGACTTTAGGGTTAGGGTTTGGGTTAAGGTAAGTGGGTAGATAGTAGTGTATGTTTAGTTTAGTGTAGCGTTAGATGTAGGAATTTAAATATGTGTGGTTGCCGTTTGTTTGATGTGCTTGTGTTGTATGCGTTTTGGAGCAGCAAATTTTTTCCATGGGAAAAAATTTGCTGTTCTGAATGTTCGATATTTTCAGGTTTAGATGTTTTGGGGCCAATGAAATAGCATTCACTATTTTCATCTTTCGATAACATGATATAAATGTGTTTCAGTGATCCTCTCTCCTTAAACCATAAGGTCATTTAGCTTGTGTGATGATTCCATGGGACAGTGTCAAAAGGACATATAGAAAAAAGGGATTTCATTAAAATTGTTTATATGCACCTTAAATCAGCAATATGGAAGGATCCATTTGCAGGACAGGATGATGTCATTATCCAAAATATTAACAAGACTAGCAAACAAAATGAATGACTAATATTGAATTCAATTTCACCGTTTTTAAACTTGTCTGCTTACCGAGTTATCTGAATGGTAAAGCAGATGATCACTCACCAAATAGTAGTTGCTAATGTGTGGAAAAGCTACTAAATACATGCTTATTCACATTCCATATTAAGCTATGGGGTGCACTATCTAAACTACATCAAATGTTATGTTTGTCAGAGTACAAGAAAATCTGATATCTGCATTTCTTCTAGAATGGGATGCATGGCTAGGCTTAAAAATGTCCCTGTGGTTGTTGGCCTAGTAAAACACCTATGAGCCATCCTGTGAACCTATAACCGAAGATTTTTTGTTCTTACTAGGTTCTTTTATCAGAACTCCCATCAGGGAAGAGTCTATACACTCAATTTTTTTAAGAAAATGCACACTTCTACCAAATTTGTACAGTTACACGGTAGAAATCCACCGATCATGTTAAGGGCTGTGGTAAAATGGAGTTATGGCAATGCAATATTCTGTAAATCAAAGGAACATTAGCCACAAAGAAAAGGACTTCTGCCTTTATCTCTGCCAACCATTGCATCTGGTGGTGGGTCATATGACCATCTGGTCCACCTCTCAATGGGGGTGGGAGAATGTGAAGATGAGCACACTATTGTGAGAGTGACCTAGATGAGTCAAATCTACCCCCCCCCCCCACTCACTTGGGCAGAGGTGATGGAAGGTCTTTCTCCTGAAGGTGAGCAGAAGATTTCCTGGCATGAAGTGTAGAGGGTGATCACGGCCATGTTACACTGGCAGTTTGATGCCTGCACTGACATCGGGCACTTTCTGGCATGACTGGTAGGGCCACACAACTGGCAGAACCAACTCATCAGGTTTCCAAAGGAGCAAACAGTCATGCCACTCACCACCCAGGTGAGTAACGCTTGAGCTGTCACCTCTGGGGAAGTCTGATGCAGTCCCACCCTTGCATATCACTCTCATTCTTTTTCATTACCCAGTCCTTCCCCATGACCATTTGTCCCCATCTGTTATGTACATATCAGCCTCATCGATGCTCTGGGTTGATCACTTGGCATCTGCTGTCTTGCCATAAATGTCGATTTTTGCATCTGTTCCTCAAAATTTGTGGTTTTCTGGCATATCAATGGGATGATCTCAGTCACTAAATGACATACATTTGAGTTTCAGACTTCAAATACTCCAGAAAATTTAGGGCAACAAACTACTCCAAGTTTGTAAGAGCAATATTTAAAATCTGTAACTATTTTTGGGCCTTTGCTCCGCCCCCCACCCCATTTTGTCAGTCTTTTTCCAGATTTCTTGCACTAAGAAGCAGAGAAGCATCTGTCTTGCTTCTATCCTTGTATGTCCAATACATTGCTATGCTTCAGTACCTCCCCCACCTACCTTTCTTTTTTTGTATGCCTTGCAAAAAAAAAAAAAAAATGTATTCCCCACAACAATGGAAGGTAGTTGAGAAACGGTATCTTTGTGTTTACCTCTAGTTGTTGCTTCCTACTTTTCTGCTGCCCTATCCACTCCCATTTCCTCCACATAATCTAATCTGTTGAACAAGGTTGCCATGGTGTTGTGCACACCCATAGTGGCCTTTTTGTAGTGTGCTTTGTTGCCCTTGTGCTAGCAGAGTGACAGTTGCACCTATACATCACACTTGAATGCACATTAGACTAGGTCTCTCCAGTTTGCCTTACTTGCAGTTGTAATAATGAGTTATGTGCACTGCTCATGCCATACTGCAACCCATTACCGCCAAAGCTCTTTTTCCATGTGGTCTTTTGCTCAGTATGGAGGTACCATCTACTGCCCAATTCTTAGTGATGGCCTGCAGTGCCCTCTTTGAAAAATTATATCTGTACAATGCTCAGCACTTTAAGGAATTTTAGCCCAAGTACGCCATCGTCATTTAGGGAATTTGCAAGACACTGTGCAGCTTACAAGGCAGACCTACAAAAAGATTCAGGTTAAAAGTTTTGTTACAAATAGTTAAAAAAATTGTGAGGTTATGGCTATTCATTATTTAACAATAAAGTAAATGGCAATAGAATGTATCATAGCTTATCTTGATTTTATTTGGCTACTGATAAGGGAGGATAGATTTTTCTTTTTCTGTCAGATGCTTTTCTTTCTTACAGTTGAAATCAGTGTCACTTTCATACTGAAGCCTAGGTTTGAGATCTTATCCTGGGATTAGGATCTTGTAGTGGAAGAGCTTGTATTTCCACTGATCCTCAAGAGTTGTTGACCAGGTCTTTGGCCTTCTTAGACCACTTTGTCTAGGCCCTATCCAGAATGGCAAAACAGTGATAGAAAATTTGAGGCCATTACACTCAAATTATGAGAACTTGATCACACAAAGAAATCCAGGACCCACTACTGTACTGAGTGTTGTGTCACTATCAGACCACCACTGAAGTGAGGAAGTATTTTTAACAGTTTAAGGGAACTTTTCCCCAATACTTAATTCAGTGAACTCCAGGGATTGACAAGTTTATGGAAAAGGTAACGCAATGCCACATATGTACATATTCCCTTTTTCTGTACGATCTTAAGAGTTTGTGGTATATGGTGCAGGGGAATTGTAACCTGCAAAACACAGGTGCAGTAACTTTTTGTTGGAAGAGACTAGGCATTTTGAATGTTACAGTATGGTGTATTGCAAAAAAAAGTGCAATATGTTGGTCTACAAAGAGTTGCATTACAAAAGACCACAATGAATTAACATAGCCCTGATTAGGACAGACTAGACCATAGTAATAGAAAGGTCACCTTACTATTTAAGAAGGTGCCACAGCTTAGGCAGGTGGGCAAAAAAGTAATGTGATGCTAGACATGTGGAAAAAGACTGTTACGGAATTGCTTAAGACACCAGAACTTCAGTATGCTGCTGAAAAGCAACTGGTTTTGTATCTGTATACAGCACTGGTTATAAAAAAACACTCCCCATTTCTTTAGGTGCCCCTAGAAAGAGGGATCCTGGGTATACGTGGAATACCCAAAAAAATTACCTGGGTGCCATACATTAAGGCAACCTTATCTGTTGACTCAGATGTAAGAAACACAAAGGAAAACTATGTGCATATACACCTAACAATTCAAAGTATTTGTCCTTCCTGAAAATCTTGTATGTAGTGTTGGTTAGGGATACCACCTAGAGACTGGAATCTCACAAAACAGCTACAGCACTCACATTGGGAATAATGGAAGATAATGGAGGGACATGGCTATTAGGAAGGACTTGCTAGAGAGGCACTGGCAGACAAATCATTTAGCCTAGATTAGGGAATCAACTTGGATTTTTTCAACGTAAAAAGCAAAAAAGTAGTTCAGCTAGACAACATTTACTCACTTTTGCTTTCTTTGCAGACATCCATGTAATGGAACTAAACCCGTTCAAGCTAAAGCCAGGATGAAGTTAAATCAGAATGCTTGCTGTCAAAGTGATACAAACTGCTTCAGCAAGCCAACTCACTGGCATCTGCTCTATAGTTTAGTCCATGTAACACCATCTGCACACCTTGCTACCAATTTGTATCTCTCTTACCTTCCCCAACAAAAAGCTTGTTTTCTGGCCACCCACTCCATTTTGAGTGGAGTGTATGGATTAGTTTTATATTATATATACACGTGGTTGATTAGTTTGATGTTGGAGCATGTACATATAATATAAAACACTCATTGGAAGTCAGCTTATCCAAACAAAGATTCGATGACTCATCAAAACAAAAAAAGAACCTACCGTATTCCCCAACTCCAATTATACCAATTCTGAAAGCAGAGTGTAGATGAGGAAAAATTTCTGAGCAGCACTACGGTACAATTGTGCTATCACAAAAATACAACTGTCCACTAAAAGTGCATCTCACCTATAGCCTCTCTGAACCCACCCACCCCATTCCTCACATCAAAACTACAATCTGCACCTTATAGCAGTACAGCTGAAGTTAATCTACTGCACTGTTGTGAACATCAAGATTTAACAATTGAAAAGGAACACTAGCTTCTCCAAAGTTGACGCACGTTACAGTTTAGGCCAATGTCATGAAGCAATACCACATAATTTACACTTTTCCTGTCCAGCTCTGTACTTTCAGGTTATCCATTCTGTTGACTATGTAAATTGCAACAATATCAGACTCATACATTCACCATTACATGTGTACCTTAAAGTGTTAAGCCATGATACTTTAGGGTGTCTAGGTCTTTATCTGGGTTACAACTGCAAAAGTTTGATCTTAACCTGAGATTCTGCACTTTTTACACACCATTTGCATAAGAAAAATCGGAGGTCTCTCAGCAAAACACTCCAGAAGAACCATCTCAAAAAAGATGAGAGCGACTACAAAACTAGGCATAGTGAAAGATTTTTTCAGGGCAAATTACACTGATGCTTCAGCAGACTGTGAAATTTTCCAAATAAAATTCAGCAGACTTCTCTGTCTGGATTCTATATCCCATCAAGAAACCTGAGAACTTTGTTTTCAGACTTATTTCATACCTTCCTACTAGGGTTGCCACCTTTTCAAATGCCCAAAGAGACATTTTTTGCAGAAACGTGAGATTCTGCAGGGCAAAACATACCCATTATCAGTGAAGGGCATAACTTCACTTTTTTGCCCAAATCAAAGTTTATTATTATAACATTTGAGTTGTTTATGCTATTTCATACAACATTTAGGCGTTTCAGATATAAAATAACTGTTTTATGTAACTATTAAAAAAACTTTGGAAATATCCATCCTAAATCTCAGGACATTTGTGTTTTTTTTCCACAGGACACAACTGTCCAAAGAGGGACTGTCCCCCGCAGAGAGGGACTGTCCCCCTTCTACAAGGTAAATTAACAATGAGCATTTTATAAGCAGAGTGCATGCTTTCACCACACAAATACTGAAAAGTTCCTCCAAATGACATCTGGGAAAGGAAAGTACCACAGCTGTGTTAGGAATGTGCCATAATTGTAGATGTTCTAGTATGGCCACTTTTAGTGACAAAACTTAAGACTTCTTCCACACAGGCTCTACAGCTGGCACAACTTCAATGTTGTTCAGTTATCCACATGGGAAGGTATCGTCCAGCATGCAGGTACACACCAGCACCTTCCCACATGAAAAAAAAAAAAGCACATCTATAGTACAAACATCTGGCAAAACACACCAATGATTTCTTGTCTTGCCGTTATCTGCAGATGTCTAGGTGGACACAACAGCACAAGCTGTCCAGGTGACATGCCTCCAAGAATGGCAGCCAAATCAGAAGGATCCCTTGAAAAGAAAAATCACCCTTTTCATATTCTAGATCAACCCAAGGAGGGCAGAGTGGCCGCCTAGGAAAACTTGGAAGCAGATAAGTGACTGGATACCAACTGCAAAACCAGAATGACTACAGAAATGAAGAGAGGCAAAGGAAGGAAGATAGCTGGGATACAAATAACTATTCCAGTTTCCTTTTAAAGTGAGAAAAACAAAATTTGACTCTGCAGATCATGGTAGGCAAAATTAATTTTGTTGGGATTGGAAAGATCAAAAAAGTCTGGCAGTTAGCACGTAGGATCAAGGCTACGAGCTTTTTATAACCAGATTCCTATGGTCAGAGATCTGATTTCCTCCGCCTCCATTTGCTTACTCTATGAAAGTTGGTCAGTCACAATCAGAAACTACTTCTAGGCAATCTTTGAAAAATCCATGTTAAACTGTTAATATAGCTACATGAATTTGTGCCACAACTCTGCTTCACAGAACTTATACAGTTATCAAAATTATAACCACATTTACATTCATCTTCCTTGTTCCTCCACCACTTTTTCCTTTCTTTGGACTACTCTATTATCTTCCTATGTCTCTACCCATTTAGCACATTTGTATAGAGGTCAATGACCAGGGGCGGCTCGTGGCATAGGGCTGCCGGACTGCAGCCCCCTCAAAAATAAAAAAAGAAAGAAAAAAAAATGAAAAATAAAAAAAAATATTTTAAAATTAGCAGACTTGGCATGCGCATAGACCGAGTCCCGGCTTATCGGTCTATCGCATGTATATCTTATATAGACCAGTCCGGCTTATCGGTCTATGCATGCTCAAACACCGGCCGTCCCCATAGGGGGACACAAGGAGCGTCTGTGCACTTTTACTGTGCACAGACCCGCCAGGATTATGGGACGCGTCCGGACTGCAAGAGGAGCAGCAGGGACAGAGCCTTACGGATCTCGTCGGCGTCGGGAAGGAGCATTGGGATCTCGCGGGTCTTCAGTATT
Source organism: Protopterus annectens (assembly GCF_019279795.1). Lineage (NCBI taxonomy): Eukaryota > Metazoa > Chordata > Ceratodontiformes > Protopteridae > Protopterus > Protopterus annectens. The sequence goes on along the minus strand of NC_056741.1, from coordinate 434,446,670 downwards.
GCGCGGGAAGGATGTATGGACGTTAACTCTGGATGTATTCATTCAGGTAAGGTGCCTTTTAATTTACAATTTTTATTTGTGTATGCTTGTGCTTTATTGGAGTGTGTGTGTGTGTGTGTGTGTGTGTGTGTGTGTGTGTGTGTGTGTGTGTGTGTGTGTGTGTGTGTGTGTGTGTGTGTGTGTGTGTCTGTGTGTGTGTGTGTGTGTGTGTGTGTGAAAATGCCCCAGGTGCTTATGGTGGTGTGGTAGGGAATGCCTCAGGCTTGAACCCTGTACCCTGTATGCAGGTATTAAAGACTTGAGTTCCCTACCCACCACCATTTGTAAAAAAATTTCAGATTTTTACCTCATATTCGATCTGATCTGTTCCTCATAATATCTGTGGTTTGTAAATGTTGCAATGCTTGATATTTGATGGTGTAGTAGTAGCATTGTTGCCTCACAGCTGCAGGTTCTTGGGTTTGATTCTTGGCTGGGGTTCCTTCTTTGTGGGGTCTGTACCTTCTCTCTGTGTTTGTGTGGGTTTGCTTTTGTGCCCTCCCATGTTACAAAGACATGTCTGCATTATTTCTTCCTGGGCCTCTGCTGAAAATTTGTTTATTTGTTCCAAGTCAGACTGTCCTGATTAAAAAATGTTAAATAAAATTGATAGGCATTTGAATTTCAGACTTAAGGGTTTCTGAATGTTTAATTCCTTGCGTATTTGATGGTGCAGTGGTAGTATTGTTGCCTCACAGCTATAGGTTTTCTGGTTTTGATTCTTGGTTGGGGTGGCTTCTGTGTGGAGTCTGCATCTCCTCCATGTGTTTGTGTGGATTTGCTCTGGTGCCCTGCCATTTTACAAAGACGTGTCTGCAGTTTTAATCCCTGCTGAAAATTGGTTTTGTTCTGTCCGAGTAAAATTGACAGGCATTTGAATTTCAGACTTCAGGTTTCTGAATGTTTAATTCCTTGCATAATTGATGGTGCGGTGGTAGTATTGTTGCCTCACAGCTATAGGTTTTCTGGTTTGATTCTTGGTTGGGGTGGCTTCTGTTTGGAGTCTGCATCTCCTGCCTGTCTTTGTGTGGATTTGCTCTGGTGCCCTGCCATTTTACAAAGATGTGTCTGCAGTTTTAATCCCTGCGTCTCTGCTGAAAATTGTTTTTGTTCTGTCCGCAGTAAAATTGACAGGCATTTGAATTTCAGACTTCAGGTTTCTGAATGTTTGACTCCTTGTATAATTGATGGTGCAGTGATAGTATTGTTGCCTCACAACTATAGGTTTTCTGGTTTGATTCTTGGTTGGGGTGGCTTCTGTCTGCATCTCCTCCCTGTATTTGTGTGGATTTGCTCTGGTGCCCTGCCATTTTACAAAGACGTGTCTGCAGTATTAATCCCTGCATTTCTGCTGAAAATTGTTTTTGTTCTGTCCGCAGTAAAATTGACAGGCATTTGAATTTCAGACTTTAGGTTTCTGAATGTTTAATTCCTTGCAGATTTGATGGTGCAGTGGTAGTATTGTTGCCTCACAGCTATAGGTTTTCTGGTTTGATTCTTGGTTGGGGTGGCTTCTGTGTGGAGTCTGCATCTCCTCCATGTGTTTGTGTGGATTTGCTCTGGTGCCCTGCCATTTTACAAAGGCGTGTCTGCAGTTTTAATCCCTGCTGAAAATTGGTTTTGTTCTGTCCGCAGTAAAATTGACAGGCATTTGAATTTCAGACTTCAGGTTTCTGAATGTTTAATTCCTTGTATAATTGATGGTGCAGTGATAGTATTGTTACCTCACAACTATAGGTTTTCTGGTTTGATTCTTGGTTGGGGTGGCTTCTGTCTGCATCTCCTCCCTGTATTTGTGTGGATTTGCTCTGGTGCCCTGCCATTTTGCAAAGACGTGTCTGCAGTATTAATCCTGCATCTCTGCTGAAAATTGTTTTGTTCTGTCCAGTAAAATTGACAGGCATTTGAATTTCAGACTTCAGGTTTCTGAATGTTTAATTCCTTGCAGATTTGATGGTGCAGTGGTAGTATTGTTGCCTCACAGCTATAGGTTTTCTGGTTTGATTCTTGGTTGGGGTGGCTTCTGTGTGGAGTCTGCATCTCCTCCATGTGTTTGTGTGGATTTGCTCTGGTGCCCTGCCATTTTACAAAGTCGTGTCTGCAGTTTTAATCCCTGCTGAAAATTGGTTTTGTTCTGTCCATGATAAAATTGACAGGCATTTGAATTTCAGACTTCAGGTTTCTGAATGTTTAATTCCTTGCATAATTGATGGTGCGGTGGTAGTATTGTTGCCTCACAGCTATAGGTTTTCTGGTTTGATTCTTGGTTGGGGTGGCTTCTGTTTGGAGTCTGCATCTCCTGCCTGTGTTTGTGTGGATTTGCTCTGATGCCCTGCCATTTTACAAAGGCGTGTCTGCAGTATTAATCCCTCGTCTCTGCTGAAAATTGTTTTGTTCTGTCCATGAGTAGAATTGACCGGCATTTGAATTTCAAACTTCATGTTCTTTAGAAAGTACATAGTAACACAAAACCTTTTTTCTAGCAATTTTCTAAGTTTATAAGATGAATATTTGAAATGTGTTACTATTTTTTGGGACTGTATTCCCCCATTATTGGCTTTGTCCAGGTTTTTAGTGCTAAGGTTGACAGCTATGGCAAGAACTGAATTCACTGAATATGGACTGTAGAATTGTGCATATTTACTGATAAAGGTGCACTGTAGAATTGTGCATATTTACTGATAATGGTGGACTGTAGAATTGTGCATATTTACTAATAATGGTGGACTGTGGAATTGTGCATATTTACTAATAATGGTGGACTGTAGAATTGTGTATATTTACTAATGGTGGACTGTGGAAGTCTGAGTAGACTTTTTATGATAAATGTTCTCAACTGGGCAGTTTTGCCATTATGGGTGCATATGTTTTGTTTCATTGCTTACTGGAAAAATGTTCAAAACAAATTTAAAACACCCTCTAACAAGTGTACTGTATTGTACAAGGAATATAATTTTAGTACAATGAGGAAGGTGTATCAAAGAGCACATGTATGTTTCATATGCAAGGGGCCTATGATTGAAAACAGCCCAAAATTAATCTTTATCTGCCACTGGCAAAATGTATTTTCTTTGAATGTGGGTTTCAATGCTGTTTCAATGAATGTGAGTTTCAAGGGCAGAGAAGTTTTAATGCTAAGTTTTCATTGTGAGACTGCATTGCTTTGTTTAACAGATTACTTAATGTTTGTGCTGTAAAATACAAAATAAAACTTTCAAATGAAGTCCAATCATTGAAGTAAAGCAGTATGCACATTAGTGTTTATGGTAAATGGAGTGAAATAGCCAAGTAATGGTTAATTGGAATGGCTGCAGAGGCTCCAGTTCAACCATTATTTTGTCAGGGGAAGGGCAGCAAACTCAGACAGGCCCAGCTGAACTATACCTCCCAACTGTCCAGATTTTCAAAGAATGAATAGATTTTTGCTTCTTATTTTTGGTTTGTTGTTCATAAAATTTGTAGTTTTAATTCCTAAATGATTTGCCAGAAGTCACTAAATAATAAGTTTCAGACTTCATAACCTTCATAAAATGCATGTTAAAGTAAGAGCCGTTCTATCAACTGTCTCAATTTATACAACAGCAATTTTTTAGTACTGTTTATATGTGCCCCAATATATTTGGCCTTGTTCAGATTTACTGCATTAACAGGTTGAGAGGTACATACAAATTGCTTTATAGAATTAGGCATAGCCAACCTTTCCAACTGTCCCCAATTTTGGCTCAAAATGTTGCTCTTCCCCTAATAATCCCTCCATAAAATAGCAATTTTGGAAGAAAACATGACAGATTTACAATTAAGAAATAGCTGTAATAATCAAAGTTGTAGATTACTTAAAATCCATGTAGATTCTTTTACTTTGTCAGCTGCTCAAGGTAGCAGTTACTAATATTAAAGTGTCCCTTCTTTGACAGGTAGAAGCTGTATTGTGTGTCTATTTTATATTTTTGCATCACATTTTTGGTCCATTTTTCATAAAATTGTGTTTTTTGGCAAATTAGTGACAAATCACTAAAGACTGAAGTTAGAAAATGACAGACATTTGAGTTTCAGATTTTATACCCTTCAGAAAATTCATACTAATGCAAGACCTATTCTATTATCTTTCTAAGTTTATTAGAGCAATATTTAAAAATTGTCCTTCTTGTTGTGCCTTTGTCCCACTTCTGTGTATGGCTTTGTCCAGATTTCTTGCTCTTGAAGTTGAGAGGTATGACAAATGTGTCAGGGCCATCACAGTCAGCCAGAGAGATTTCAAATTGTGACATGCTTGTTGCACCCCACTCCCCATGTAGTGACTCTGGATGTGTGGAAGCAAGGCAAGGAGTAGTTGTATCTACCTTGGATGGGAGGACACACTGCATAAGTACTACAGTGGCTTTTCATCTGTCCTTGATTTTGCAGAATGGTCTGGTTTCTGTCATATTTTTGTACTGTTGATTTATGCTTATTACTCAAAGTGCCTGTTGCTCTGTGTTTAAGTAGCAATGCTTTAATGACCATAAGGTAAGCTTGTCTGACATCGTAAGATGCAAGTGCTTTAATAAGCATACTGTTAAAGAATTGCCAACATTGAAAGCCTTTCTGTTGTTGCCATGCAGAGAATACTTGACTAGATAATGTATAAGCCTTGGGTATTAAAGGACAGGATTCCATTATTTTAAAAAGCTCATTACACTTGTTGGAGACTTCCAGTCATCTCTACAGGCTTTACCCGTAAACTAAACAGAATGCCAATCATGTGTGGATTCTATATCCCATCAAGAAACCTGAGAACTTTGTTTTCAGACTTATTTCATACCTTCCTACTAGGGTTGCCACCTTTTCAAATGCCCAAAGAGACATTTTTGCAGAAGCATTGAGATTCTGCAGGGCAAAACATACCCATTATCAGTGAAGGGCATAACTTCACTTTTTTGCCCAAATCAAAGTTTATTCTTATAGCATTTGAGTTGTTTATGCTATTTCATACAACATTTAGGCATTTCAGATATAAAATAACTGTTTTATGTAACTATTAAAAAAACTTTGGAAATATCCATCCTAAATCTCAGGACATTTGTGTTTTTTTTCCACAGGACACAACTGTCCAAAGAGGGACTGTCCCCCGCAGAGAGGGACTGTCCCCCTTCTACAAGGTAAATTAACAATGAGCATTTTATAAGCAGAGTGCATGCTTTCACCACACAAATACTGAAAAGTTCCTCCAAATGACATCTGGGAAAGGAAAGTACCACAGCTGTGTTAGGAATGTGCCATAATTGTAGATGTTCTAGTATGGCCACTTTTAGTGACAAAACTTAAGACTTCTTCCACAGAGGCTCTACAGCTGGCACAACTTCAATGTTGTTCAGTTATCCACGTGGGAAGGTATCATCCAGCATGCAGGTACACACCAGCACCTTCCCACATGAAAAAAAAAGCACATCTATAGTACAAACATCTGGCAAAACACACCAATGATTTCTTGTCTTGCCGTTATCTGCAGATGTCTAGGTGGACACAACAGCACAAGCTGTCCAGGTGACATGCCTCCAAGAATGGCAGCCAAATCAGAAGGATCCCTTGAAAAGAAAAATCACCCTTTTCATATTCTAGATCAACCCAAGGAGGGCAGAGTGGCCGCCTAGGAAAACTTGGAAACAGATAAGTGACTGGATACCAACTGCAAAACCAGAATGACTACAGAAATGAAGAGAGGCAAAGGAAGGAAGATAGCTGGGATACAAATAACTATTCCAGTTTCCTTTTAAAGTGAGAAAAACAAAATTTGACTCTGCATATCATGGCAGGCAAAATTAATTTTGTTGGGATTGGAAAGATCAAAAAAGTCTGGCAGTTAGCACGTAGGATCAAGGCTAAGAGCTTTTTATAACCAGATTCCTATGGTCAGAGATCTGATTTCCTCCGCCTCCATTTGCTTACTCTATGAAAGTTGGTCAGTCACAATCAGAAACTACTTCTAGGCAATCTTTGAAAAATCCATGTTAAACTGTTAATATAGCTACATGAATTTGTGCCACAACTCTGCTTCACAGAACTTATACAGTTATCAAAATTATAACCACATTTACATTCATCTTCCTTGTTCCTCCACCACTTTTCCCTTTCTTTGGACTACTCTATTATCTTCCTATGTCTCTACCCATTTAGCACATTTGTATAGAGGTCAATGGCCCAATCTAGATAAACTTCTCTCCCTATTTTGTTCATGAAAGTGTGATGAGGTAGTGTTACTGGTCCTTGTGGAAAATAAACGGTTGCTTACCCAGGAGGGCCTGAAGTTTTGTTATACGTCTGGCAGATATAATAGCCACTAGAAAATAATTTTCCAGGTGGATAATCTGAGGGGTGTGCAGCGGATTCAAAAGGGTGGCTTGCCTAGCATATAACCAAGTCCCATGGCAGAAAGCTTACTTTCTTTGGGCATCAGACAAGACGAGAAGAGAATAAAATATTGGCCAGATCAAGGTAGGCTGTGTGAACTGCCTTGCCCTCATCCACAACTCTGATGACTGACTCAGTCAACCAGGTTAAGCAGGCATGATCTACCCTTCACAAAACCAAACTGCGTGGGATCTAGAGTTTGGAGATTCCATATATCATTGTTAATTAGGTCCATAATGATGCATTCCATAACCTTACATATCAGACTAGTCAGGCTAATAGGGCAATAATTCCCAGGGTCTGTAGTTGCTCCCTCTTTATGGAGACTGAGGACTGTAGCAGTGCTCCATTCTGTAGGGACAAAGGCTGAGGTGAGGCTGTGATTGAACAGGGCACACAGATGTGGAGCCAGTTCACTTTGTAGTTCATGTAGAACACATCCAGGGATATTGTTGGGTTCCATGGAAGCTGTATCCTTGTCCTTAGACAACCCAGCTTTAACCAATGCTGCAGTAATTCTGGGTGCCCGACATACCTCCAGTATTGCGATTGGTCCTTTAGGGGGGAAGAGAGGGGTAAAGTTGGCACTGAATCTGCCAGTATGTTGGCAATATCTGTTGGCTCAGTGGAGGAGGTACCATTGTGCAGTAACTCAGAGCAAACCTGGGTATTGCCATGGAGATTCTTGGCATAAATATAGAAGGCTTTCTAGTTGTTTTTATAGTGTCTGTTGCAATTCTGCCTTCATAGCAGGTTTTAGAGGTTTTGATGAGGGATCTCAACTTTTTGTTGAGGCTAATAAGGGAGTTTTTTCTAGTCTTGGGACTTCACCATCTTTTTCTGCAACAGTTTCTTCCTTCTGTTGTAGAGTTTATTAATGACAGGGGACCACCATATTGGCTTCCTTTTTTTTTTTTTTTTTTTTTTTTTTGGAAGGAGACCATCTTAGTTCTGTTTGGTATGGCTAGTTCTGTGCGTTTATGTATGTGTTCTTACAGTGCACTGATTTATGAATAGGCAGTCATGCACCTATTTTCCATTGACATGGGTGCCGTAAAGTTAGCCATCTCTGTTTTTAGGAGTCCAAAGTCAGCTTTGGAGAGGTTTTTCATGGTGGTTACCTTTGCGGGGAGTGTGGATTTCCATGGTGATTAGTTTGTGGTCAGATCTAATCAAGGAGGAATTGACTATTGGTGTAGAGCAATGGTTGCCCATGTTAGTAATAGCCAGGTTAAGGATGTTACTTCCTCTAATGGGGGCAAGAATGAGCTAGTCCAGAGCGTTGGAATTTATGAATTCCAGGAAGCGCTGGGCCAGTGTATTGGTGCACAAATAGCTTTCCCAGTTGATGGAGGGGTAGTTGAAGTCACTTAAGAGTGTGTTGGGTTGGACCCAAATAGTTTTCAGGGTGCTTAGGAACATGGAGTGAGTCTTGGGACATGGTTGGGGACCTATAGCAGGCTACAACCTGAATTGCCATCTTAACCCAATGCCAGTTGTACCTGAATGCTGGGCAACTAGTCTGCAGCTATGCATATCCTTTATGAATATGGAGACACCACCACTTTGGAGCATCAGTCCATGTTCTGGGGCCGAGAGGTGTGGAATGAGTTATAGCCTGGTAGCGCAGGGGTGCTTTCTGCTGCTTTAAACCAGGTCTCCATTACAGCACAAATGTCGATGTTCTCCACTTTGAGGAGTGCTTCGAGCAAGTGCATCTTGAGATTTAGACTTCTAGCATTGAGCAGCATAACCCTCAGACTGCATTTATTTATAGCAGTTACGGTGGTAATTTTGTCTTTGGAACATCTCCTAAAAAAGGCACTACAGGGGTCGCAAGAACCTTAGCCAGTATCCAGAAACCTAAGGGTGACAGATGCAGGCCATCTCTAGCAAAGCATAGAGGTAGTCTGTCAATCATGTCATCCCAAGCAGACAGATACTAGATCCCCTTAGAATGACACCAGAACCTTAGCCAATTGAAGTTGATCATTTCTGCTTGTACTGTGGTATCATTCTGCATGACAGTAGGATGCTGCCCAGGGCTAGGGTCATACCTGCCTGGGTCACAATCTGAGAGCTCCTCCATGTCTCTTTTCATGTAGTCCAGGGAGGTGCATCTCCGGTCATTCACACCCACATGGACAGTGACAGTCATACTTGTTGTGGAGTGACCCGAGTGTGTGTGTTGGAATCTGGCACCCGATAGACAGCAGACTGTTACCTTCTCCTTATTTAACCTAGTGAGGCATACTGACGTCCTACTCACTATCACCTATGATTAGTGTATTGGGCAAGCTGTTTTGCCTTAGGGGCTTAGTTCATTACAAAGTGTGTCCCTTAACCTATGTGTATTGTGGTTTGTGCTGTGTTGTGGTGGTAGAGTGCATTTCTACCTTGGAGGTCTCTGCTGTTTGGGTAGATTTCTATTGAGAGCCTCCATGAAGGTGGGTGTGTGGTTTGTGTTTTTGTGTTAGAGCTCCAATGGTGGGTGCTCTGGAGGGCTGTGTGTTGCATGTGGTGTGGTGCAGGTGTTTACCTTCTACTCTTGACCATTCCAGTCTTGGCTTGAGAGTGCATGGCTACCAGTTTGTATTTACAAGTGCATCTCTCACAAGTCTGAGTGTTGGGAAGTAAGAGGAGAGGATTGTCAGTGTACATGAGGCAGTTGCTACACTGCCTCAGAATGCCCAAGTTCACCAGGTTAATAGGAAAAAGCACAGGGAACTGACCTTTAGACACGCCAAGAGAGATGGTCATTACCAAGTATTGGAGCCATTTCCTTATATATTGCTTTTACAGGAAAAATGTCACTCACGGTGTAGTCTGTACACAGCACTGCCAAACACTTGAGGGGTAAACTTAATACATAGACCCTGAAAATTTAAAGGATTAAGTATTTATATTCTAGTACTTACTATCACAGCCTTGTTCTTCAGTTATGACAGAAGAATATCTGGAACTTCAATATAATGGGTTTGGAAATTCAAAGCCCTGAAAACCAGGGTAGCAGCAGACTTTTAGATGTAAGTGGTCAAGCACTAAACTTTCCCTGTCACTAGGTTTGGTATTATTGATTGTAGACCTAGTAGACACCTAAGAAGATACAAACAATTTGACTATTACACAAATATTACAGACAGCTGCCCTGTAAAAATGGTCAAACTTCTTGGGCAGGGGGCTTTGCTCCAAAGCTGCACTGGTAGCCAAATCCTCCTGTATTTCAAATCACTAAAGAAATGGTGTATAGTTTTGGATCTGAAAAACCCAGAAGCTTCTGCCACATCCAGACAATATCCCTCCAAACTGCCAACAATGTGATGTCCTTCACTATCCTCTCATCAGTAACTAAGGAGCTTCAATCTTCACTACCAACTGATAAGAGACTGCCACTTAAAAAGCAGGTGTAAAGTTCCACAAAGCCTGATTTCCAGCCATGTCCCTTCCCCAAAATAAGCTAACATGCTGCCACCAGAGTCTCTTCATGTCCTTTTAAAGGGGTGTCCAATTATTAAAATGAAATATTAAAACAAAATGAAAGAAAATGACCTAAAGCAGCCAGGCTTTTGGAGTGGCACAGGAAGTTATCAAAGCAGGTATAAGCACTCTTAACTCACCAAGAAAACAATGATTAAATTAGGCACAACGAAAGTTAATAAAAATATTTAATAATGAGCAAAATGATTAAAAACATAAAACAGTAATTTCCAACAAACAGAACTAAGTCACCAAGAAAATGAAACCAATACTGAAGAATAGGAATCCAACATTTAGAAAAACTGATTAGTCAGATAGGAAAATTATAACAAAAGAACACTGTCCCTGACCTAAACTAAACTGGATGGAAAACCGGAAATTCATCCCTGGTTTGGCACCTATATCTCTAATGGACACAGGCAACCTGTAAATGTTTCACTCCCAGGCCCATGCTTACACTTATCAAGGGGATCAGAACTTGTCAGACATTTGGGATGTATGGCTAGGCTTAAAAAAGCCCTTGTTGTCATTAGCCTAGTCAACACTCAAGAACCTATAAATTATTGCAACAGAGCAAAGACAGGCTTACAGTTCTAGGCAAGCCCTTTTGGGTATCCACTGCACAGTACAACTGGCTGTTAACGGTCAACTTCAGCTGTCTTCAGCAGGCTCTTTTATAGACTAGCTTAACTGTCACAACTATTCTAGTCCTAATTTTCATTTCATATTTTGAAAATCAGCCAGTAGCTGTTTACTAATGTTCCTTTCAGCCTCTGACAATGGTCAACATTTCGATGACATCACCTGCCAGATAAATTGATCCTGAGACAGTCTGCACATAGAATCTTTTTCTCAAATATAGCAGCCATTAGAAATGTAAATCAGCAAATCTTTAGAACATTCTGTACAAACAGACATGAAAGAACTTATTTACAATATCATAGCTAGTCATGCTGGTGTAATAATAGTATCATATGAGATTACTAGGCTATTGACCCAGAGGTCATTTTAAGCCTAGCCATTTCAACCCAATGCAATACAGTAGAGGTACTAGTCAATACCAAAGACTGCATTTAGTGATGACTGCACATGTCCAGGAGGGTTGTGGGTGCTATTCCTCCCAAGAATTTACGGTGCACAATCCACTCATACAGGTTCCTTTTGACAGTGTCAGAGGTGCTCCGTTTCACATAAATTTGTACCTTGTTCCAAAGACATGGCAGTCACTAGGAGATAAATAGGACATGCTGGAGAGACCGATTTAAGTTGCACACCATATACATGTCCCTGGAACAGGTAGCTCTAGAACCATTTGATTTACAGATATGCAAGTTCACAAGGTTTGCATCTTGGGTCATTCTGTAGGCCAGGCACACGTCTCCCTTAAGAAGGGTATATGGTACAGAGTATAGCGACAGGGATTTTAGTCAGTTTGTGCAAGGCACATGCTGGAGGCCCTTCATCTGAAGTATCTACAGCAATTAGAGAGAGAGACCTAGGTACATACTAAATGGGGTGTTTTACTCAATTTTGGGCCAGATAAGTGCTGAGTGTATAGAGGGTTACAACTTTGCTCTCAAGGCAATGCCTTTACTAATCAAGTGAGCTATGTGGAAAGCTTTCCCTTTCTTTACAATAGTAAAGATGTAGTGGTTGAAGTTAAAGTATTGTTATTGATTTGATAGTGTGAAGGAACACTGTGCTGAAGGGAATGAGGATACATTTCTTTGCATTCAATTTGAGACCGCAACGGATAAAAAAGTCGGTTTGTGAGAGAGACCATCCTGGAGTATATGGACATCATTTGGGGATTCAGTGATTGCACCTAGTGTCCAGTCATATATCAAACAGTAAGGGGCCCAACACTTTTGATAGTGTGGCCCAGTTTGAGAGCCAGTTGGCAACACATCTTACAATGTAGGGGTTAACATTCAGTTTGCCAAGTATAGACAATGCCTGAATGTGGGATTGTGTCGAAAGCCTTTGCCAAGTTGAGGTATGCCGTGTGCACATGATCTGCCCTCATCAATGGCCTTGATCACACTTTCAAAGAAATCCACCAGATTTAACAGGCAGGATCTGCACTTCACAAAGCAGAGTTGGGTAGGATTAAGGGTTTGGAAGTAATGTCTTTAAGAGGTCCACAATGATACATTCCATGGCCTTCTAGAATGAGGCTAGTCAGGCTTATGGGTCTCCCTGGGTCTGTTGCTAGGCCACTTTTTTTTTTTTAGAGGGGAATAATTGTAGTGGTTCTTCATTCTGCACAAACAAAAGCCTGTGGTTAGGCTATGTTTTGAAAAGGGTACTTCGTGGGGATGCTAGTTCACTTTTCATCCTGTTTAGAAGACTGTCTCATATGTCATCTGGTCCCAAAGAGGTAGTGTTCTTTACCTTGGATAGGGCTTTAAGGGCCTGTTCTTCAGATATGCAAGGGGTGTGTGTGTGTGGGGGGGGGTGTTTGTTATATAAAAGTTACAAGGGGATAAGGGAGTGAAATTTTTCACTAACCTATCCACTGGCATGTTCGCCATCTCTGTGGGGTCAGGGTTTGCGACACCATTGACCACCAGTTCTGCACATGCTTTGTGGCTACCCTTAAAGTTATGTACATAGCTGTAAAAAAGGCCTTATGGCTATCCTTGGCAGTACTTGCTAGGTTTCTCAAAGGAGCTATTGGAGGATTTGACAAGTTGTCTTATTTGCCTGTTAAGGCAGAAGAGGGTGCTTTTGTCTGGTTCTGGTCTTAGTTTTCTTGGACAAAAACTTTTTGCTTTTATTGTACAGGTTGTTGATGCTGAAGTCCACCATGGCAGCCTGATTTTACTTGGGGCTCTGGCTTTGATTCTGTCTAGTACAGCCAGGTTTATAGGGCAGGATTCACAAAGCCTCCGTGTAAGAGTTATAACTCTTACACGGAGGCTGCAGTTAAACGGAGTGATGTCAGCATGCTCTGCATATTCATGAGAGCATGCTGAATCACACCTAAGGCGTGGAAGACAGTAGGGGCGTGTCCATAGGCCAAACCCTGCAAGCGGACACGCCCCCAGAAGAGTAAAAGTGCCCAAAGTAAACACCCATGACAGAGTCCATGGAAATGTGAATAAACACAACACAACACATGCCCCCACAGACTACGAACATAAAATGTACAAATGAACATCTTATAATTTTTTTTAAATTGTAAAGATGTTTGCCCGTGAGTGCGCTCGTTTGCGTGGGCTTGCCCGTAGCGCAGCCACAGTTAGCAGTCAGTGAGAAAGCATATAAGAACTAAATATGCAAAGTAAGCCAAGAAGCAATAGCGTAGCGGTAGAGACGTCGGTTGAAGAGCAGGCACCCATGGTTCGAGCCCCCACAGCATCTTTTTTTTTTTTTTTTTTTTTTTTTTTTTAAGTAAAATAAGCACGAAGTAAAATAAGCACGAAACAAGTCCCAGACAAATATGTACACATATAAAAAATCAAAATTTATGTAAAATGTAATGAAATAGTCCATTTATTTTGAAGAAATGTGAGGTAACAAAACAATAGAAAATGCCAGATGTACCTATAGCTGAGCTACAGTTTAACAAGGTGAGTGCATCTGCCCGTAGCTGAGCAGTGGTTTAACAGGCACAAAATGAGTGCCCGTAGCTGAGCAGTGGTTTCACACGCTGAAACTGTGTGACCCTAGCTGAGCCGAGTGTAATATGCATGCTGACAGCCAAATGAGGCGTGAACCAGCGTAACCTGTTTGCACGGAGCTGCGCACCGCACAAACAAGCTAACTGACTGGCAACGTTGAGCAAGCTGTAACAAAACTGCCTTTACACAGACACACCCCCTAGCCTGTCTAGACAGTCATAAAATATAAAAAGCAGTGGCCAGGTTCGAACCCAGGATAGCATGCACCATAGTCAAGGTACTGAACCACTAAGCCATGACAGCTGTACTCAGAAATGCAGTAATAGCAAATATATAGGAATGAATAGAAAGTGGAGCATGACAAAGCAGGTTTTGTGAAGTGGATACAATTCCAAAATGGCCAATTACAGATAAGTGCGGGAAAAACGGCATATATAAGCCCCATAGGCAGGAATACACAGCATAAACAATTGTAGAACTGACTTGCAGCCAGAATGTCAGGTGTAGGTGAGGGTAGTTGCTTTTGAGCACAGAGGTGGGGCATTAAGGAGTCCAGATACATGGTCTGGCTCCTAGTCCACAATCATGAGGCCCAGCTCATGCAGGGCCAGGTCCTGTGGGGAGCATATAGGGCTGAGGCGTGGGACCGGTTGACTCATGATCTCACTAGTGCCACAGGGATTTCAAGGACTGGTGAGCAGGTCCGTCACCACCATGTGGACCTGAAGAGATGCAAGCAGGACCAATTGAACCTTTGGATCCAGGAGGCCCGGCAAATGCCCAATGCCCCACTACTGAGTAAGTTGCATTTAATTGTATGTAAGAAATTAAATTAGTTGATATTATGGAGATGTGTATTCCAATATTACTTCATTTATATTACAGCTGCAGCTGTCCGTTCTGCGAACCGCAGACCCTATGGCGATAGGCTGGTGCGGTTGCGCCACCAGGCAGGTCAGTAATCCACTCCCAGTAACTGTAAAGAAATATCAAAGTATGACAGTTAGCAAAAGAGTGCAGTTTAGTCACCAAGTAATAAAATGTGCAAGTAACAGTGTAAAAGTGTTTGCAAGTATTGCTTGATTAGAAAAGTGTGTTGCAGTCTGTAATCCAAACAGAAAAATGAAAATGTCTGAAATAAAGTCTGAAATAAAGATGCCCCACCTGTAATATAATAGTACACAACCTGCAGCATGCTGAAAAGTACAGCTGCAGAAAATGAGCAAATCACATGTGTGAAATATATCCCTGTTGAAATACTGAAACATGACAGAAGTGAGACTGCTGGAAAGGATTGTAATAACTACAGGTAAAACATGTCAATAAAGCCTAGAAGTAAGCACCATCCTGAATAGTAAAATGAAAACAAGTGAGAGAGTGTGAGAAAGAGTTATGAATCCACCAATCAAGTAAGAACCCCTGAATAAAGTATACTGCAGTAGTACAGAATGAAATGAATGTGACAAGTAGAACCAAACTGCGAAATGTGTCCAAAGTGTTGCTGCAGCTGGAATGTATCCCAAAATCTGGATATGTTGCTCTCAGTCCGCAATATGCAGATAGTATGATTAATGTCAAACATTCACAGTTGTCTATAGCTATATAAAGCAAATGTAGCAGGATGATGTAGCTGAACAAAGCCAGATATGAACGTGTATGAATAACAATAAAATGTATATTGATGTAGCAGTAACAGTCCTATCACCAAATTGAAGTAGTTATATAGGAAAAGTACAGTTTTGTACCTACCATAAATGTAGATGTCCGAGAGGTATGCATCTGCAGTCCTAACAAATGGGTTGTCCTGCCTCGGGCAGCCCTTCGGTCGGCCGGATTCCAAAGTCTGGGTCTGGCCTCGGCTGATGTCGCACTTCACCCGACGTCATAGCTGCTGTTAATTGGGTATAAAGGCATCAGCCGACGCCATTTTCCTCAGTGTTTCTTGCCCCAGATGCCAGGTGCCCTCTAGGAAGGCTAAATTTGGATAAATGCAAATGTTTCCAAACAATAGAGAGCAAATAAAAATAAACATGTATATACATATATACAAACAAATACACCATACTAGATTCCCCCAGCTAGCTACAAGATGGGCAAATACCCTAGGAGTACCACAGGGGGGAAGGAGGGTGGGTAATCCTGACTGCAGATGCATACCTCCTCGGACATCTACATTTATGGTAGGTACAAAACTGTACTATGTCCTTCAAGGATGCATCTACAGTCCTAACAAATGGGTAGAATACCATAGCTAAACTGGGGGAGGAGGTACTAAGAAGATTATGGTGTAGTTAAGATCCCTTGCAAAACAGCAGTGGCAAAACCTGCTCGGGATCTGGAGTATAAAGGTAGATTATAATGCTTGGCAAATGTATGCACGGAGCTCCAAGTAGCAGCCTCTAAAATGTCTTTGGTAGCCACTCCTCGTAAAAAAGCTGCAGTAGTGGCTGTAGCCCTTGTGGAGTGAGGTCTGATGTTTTCTGGAGTTGTCTTTCCATGAAAAGAGTAACACAATCTAATGCAATTTCCTATCCATTTTGAGATTGTCTGTTTTGAAATTGCTTTTCCTTCCATTCCTGTTGCATATGCTACCAGAAGCTGGTCAGTTTTTCTATTGTTCTTGGTTCTGTCCAGGTAGTAGCACAATTGCCTATGCACATCCAAGGTATGTAGTAGTCTTTCCCCCCTGTTCTGTGGGTTGGGGAAGAATGTAGGTAGGTGGATTGCTTGGTTTAATGATACCCTGGAGACCACCTTTGGCATAAAAGTAGGATTAGTTCTCATGGATACTCTATCTTGATGGAAGATAAGGAAGGGCTGTACTGCCATTAATGCCTGTAATTCAGAAACCCTTCTTGCTGAAGTGATTGCAAGCAGGAAAGTAGTTTTCCAAGATAAGTACTGTAATTCTGCTGTTGCTGCTGGTTCAAAAGGGGGAAGTGTCAACTTTTCTAACACAAAGTTCAAGTCCCATGTAGGCAATGGTGGCTTCCTTGGTGGCTTTACATTTTTAATTCCTCTCAGGAACTGCCCGAGAAGAGGATGAGAAAAGACTGGAGGATCCATGTTGTATTCTGCTGAAATTGCTGATGCATGAATCTTGATGGAGGAGTAGGACAGGCCATTGTGGAAAAGCTCTGCTAAATATTCCAGGATGTTGGCTATGTTTGCCAGTGATACATTTTCTCCTTTTGCTGCACTCCAAATGAGATATCTTTTCCATTTTGCTGAATAAGTTTTTCTTGTTGAGGGTCTGCGAGCCTCCAAGATAATGTCTTTAACCCTTTGAGATAAATCTGGGTTATTTAGTGTTATGCAATGTTCCAAGCAGCTAGCTGCAGTGTTTTCAAGTTTGGATGCAGGATTTTGAAGTTGTTCTGTGTTAGCAGTAAAGGAACTAGGGGTAGAGGCCAAGAGTGTTCCCGAGAAATACTCCTCAGTAGCGGGAACCAATGCTGCCTCGGCCAGTCTGGAGCTATCAGGATGATCCTTGGGTGATCTTCTTTGATCTTCAGTAGCACTTTGTGCATCAAAGGAAGAGGTGGGAATGCATATGCTGTCAGGTTTTCCCAACTGAAGGACAGGGAGTCCATCTTCCAAGCAAGTGGGTGGTATGTCCTTGTGCAGAACTTTTTCAATTGGTGGTTGTGTGGGGAAGCGAATAGGTCCACTTCTGGTAGTCCCCATTTCCTTGTAATGGATTTGAAGATGTCTGGATGCAGCATCCATTCGTGGGCATCCGTGGTAGTTCTGCTTAAGATGTCTGCTAGTATATTTTCTTTTCCTGGCACAAATATTGCCTGGAGCGGAATGTTGAGGTTCAGGGCCACATTCCAGAGGTCCATTGCCATCCGGCATAGAGGATATGAATGTGTGCCTCCCTGTTTGTTGATATACCACATAACTGTGGTGTTGTCCGTCCTTATCAGCAAATGACCCTGTTGAAGAAACGGTCTGAATGTCTGAATTGCCTGCCAGCATCTTTTTGATTTATGTGTAGGTTCAGCTGGTCTTGAGTCCATAAGCCTTGTATGCACTTGTCCACCATGTGTGCCCCCCAACCGAGGTATGAGGCGTCCGTGGTGATGGTCTGGCTTGGGTGAGGGCTGTGGAAGGGCAGTCCTTTGTTCAATTGACAGGCCTGAGCCCACCACCGGAATTCTTGCTTCAGGCATGGAATTATTGGAATTTGGGTTTCTAGGCTGTGCTTGTGCTGAGACCATAAATTCCTTAGGTACCATTGCAACTTTCTCATATGTAGTCTGGCATGTGGAATCAATATTATGCAGGATGCCATGTAACCCAGGGCTTGCAGGACTTTCCTTGCTGTAAGCTAGAGTGGTAGGTGCTTCTGCTTTTCTGCCGTGAGGAATGCCATTTGGTTTGATGTGTCCAGTTCTGCACCTAAGAAGGTTATCCTTTGGGATGGTATCAGCCTTGACTTTATGTTGACTGTGTATCCCAGGGCTTACAATAGGTGAATAACCCTTCTCAAATCTTCAGTTAATTTGTTTTTGTTGTCCGCTTGTAACAGGCAGTCGTCCAGGTATGGATAAATTTGAATTCCCTGAAGCCTGCAATGAGCAATTACTGATGCCAGGCATTTCGTGAATACTCTGGGCACAGTAGATAAGCCAAAAGGCAATGCTGAGAATTGATAATGCTCTGATCCTGCAAGAAATCTGAGGTATCTTCTGCAATTTGGTCATATGGGGATGTGCAGGTATGCCTCCTTGAGATCTAGAGTTACCAGCCAAGACTCCTTGCCCAGCATGGGAAGAAGTTGCTGTAGGGTCAGCATCTTGAATTTTGGAACAATGAGATATGTGTTCAGAGCGGACAGGTCAAGAATAGGTCTCCATTGGTTTTCCTTTCTTGGTACCAGGAAAAGTCTGGAGTAAAATCCTTGTCCTTGTTCCATGGACGGTACCTTTTCTATAGCTCTCATCCTTAACAAGTGGTCTATTTGTTCTAGAGTGTTTGTCTTTTGGTTTGGAGGTAGGTTTGGCATTCCTCTCTTCCTTGGTAGAGTATGGAAGTGAAACCTGTAACCTTTGTCTATTGTCTGTAAAATCCATTTGTCTCCTGTAATGTAATGCCAGTTTACTGAAAATAATGCTAGCTTTCCGCCTAAGGGTGCTTCTAGTTGTTCCCTGGTAGGCGGTTTCAGAGCCAAGTCACTGTGATTGTCCTGTGGAAGTGGTAGTGGCTGGATCTGTGGCAGTACTTCTCTGGTTGTTAGGCTGCCACTGGCGTCCCCTGTAGGCACCTCTGGATTGACCTCTGCCTCTTGGCCTATTCCTGCCTCTCTGTGCTCTGGTGGTGTCTGGAAAGGACCAATTCTTGGAAGGCCAGTTCCTACTAAACCTTGGAGGCTGGACCTGTAAGAAATCCTTGACTGTCTGGACAGATTTTGATTTTTCTTCCACCTTCTTCAACACTTGCTGTGCAGGGGAGCCAAACAAACTGTGTTTTTCCATGGGAGCATCTAGGAGCTTTGACTTTATATGGTCTGGTAAGGATTGCTCTTTTAACCATGCATGCCTTCTGATCACTGTACCAGTCATAGCTGATCTAAAGGAAGCCTCCAGTGCATCATAGCCGCATTTTAAGGAATGATTACTAACCTGCTGAGTGTTATGTACCAATTCCTGAAGGGACTTACGGTCTAAAGGTTCAGGGGAGGACAGTTTTTTAGTTATCTGATCTAACAAATTCCTGGTACTGAATCATGTGAAATTGACAGTTTAAGGCCCTGGCCGAAAGAGTAGCAGAAGTATACACTTTTTTACCCCATCTCTCTAAAGCCCTAGATTCTCTTTCAGAGGGGAGGGGGTTTTTGGCAGAGGCAGTTGCTACAGCTTTGGGGCCCTGTGAAATAGTTTCAGGATCTGCCATAGGAGCCTTATACAAGTGATAATGTGTGTCCGGAACCCTGTAGTATCTGTCGGGCTTAGCAGGGGCCGGAGGAAGAGTCAGGAGCAGTGCAAGCATCATTAAATGCATCATCCACAACTGTAAGTACTGGAAGAATGGCTAAAGGCCTATGCTGTGGCAAATGTAAAAAGGTCCTAAGCCTTTTTCTAGAGTCTGAAAAATCCTGGCCCTGCCATTGAAATTGTTCTCTCATAGCATGCAAGGTTTCCCCAAAAAAAAATTCCTCAGGAGGAGAGGCAGAAGGAATGGAGTCTTCTGCATCTGAATCCTCATATGGAGAATAAGGGCCTTCTGGAGGATTTGTATTTTCTGAATCATCAGAGGAGTAATCAGTAGAAACTGGCTCAGGGGGCTCTGCTCTAGGCCTCTTCTCTGGAGGGGGATGAGAGGCCCTGTCAGGGTGAGGCTGGGTTCCCCTGATCAAAGAAATGAGATCCTCTGCTAGACTAAGCATTTGCGTACTAGAGCTAGGCCTGTGAGAGGGGGTTTTAGCAGGCCCGGTCTTTGTTGATTTAGCTGCTTTAGCCCTGGCAAAAGCCTTAATTGACATGGATGCAGGGGGCCTAGCAGCTCCACGTGCAGGAGTAGATATATCTAAGGGGATAGTGTCTGATAAATCCTGAGAACCTGTAAGAGCAAGTGGAAATTCAGTAGCAGATTCAGCCATGCTGGATGAGGCCTCGGTTGTAGGAGGCATGCTTTCGGCCGAAGGTAGAACCGTGGACTCTGTTTCAGCCGAAACAGAGACACTCGCGGTTGGCTTAACCACGGTTTCAGCCGAAACCGGACCGCGAGTGTCCGTCCTTTTCCTTACGCTTTTTAGCTAACTGAGAAGTCGGAGTCAAGCGGAGCCGAAAAACTCCTCTGCAAACTCCGACCGACGTCTAAGTGTCCATCGGTTGAAGGAAGCACAGGCTAGACAAGCTGCTACGTCGTGGTCTGGGCCTAAACAAGGTAGGCAGTAAGAGTGGAAATCTTTATGAGGTATTTGTTTCCCACAAGTTAAACAGTTATTCACTTTTTCTGACATCGGCTGAGGCAAGAAAGAGTCCCCAACGGGGTACTTAGCTTTTTAGAAGTCTTCGGTAGTAGCAATCTCTGGTTCTGACCGACCGGCACTTGCGAACAGCTTCTGCTTCGGGCGCCACGAGGCAAGAAAGATGGAGGAAAATGGCGTCAGCTGATGCCTTTATACCCAATTAACAGCAGCTATGACGTCGGGTGAAGTGCGACATCAGCCGAGGCCAGACCCAGACTTTGGAATCCGGCCGACCGAAGGGATGCCTGAGGCAGGACAACCCATTTGTTAGGACTGCAGATGCATCCTTGAAGGACATCTGTAGTTAGAACAGTAGTGTGTATATATCTGTAGCTATTAGAAATGTACAGCATATGTATTGGTATTCGAAGGTGTTAATATTTTCTTTACCCCACCCTATAACCACATATAATCCATTCCACGTGAAATTGGTATGTGCAATCACAATTAACACCCCTGGACATTTGTCCTGTTGGGTCATAAATATTTGCATGTCAGTTGATGCATCTGCCCTGTTCATACATCCAAACCTGATGGCCTGTTGCCATCAATCAACCCTGCATGTTGTTGGACTGTGTATTGCTGTTAAAATTATGCATGTGTTATGCTCGCTGTTCAATGGTGTGAATATCTGGGTGTTTGGTTAATGGGAATACTAATGCATGCTTTTACAACTAATTGCGAATGGTATTGTATGTTACTAACCCAAACTGTCATGACATAATGCAAAACATAGGACGACAGGGAAGGCGGGATCCAGCGGACCCACCTCTGCCACCTCAGCTGGTGAGTGCACCTGGCACTAGTGCCCAGTCTGGACCCTCCTCCGGTGGCCCTGTGCCACCTGCGGGTGGAAGCACTGCAGGGGATGGGGCCCGTCCCCCCTCTGCAAGCATGGCCGGAGGAGAACCACCACTCACCCTCCGTAGCATCCGGACTGTGGTGCATAGGGAGATCCAGGACTCTGTTCTTGGGCCCCTACGCCAGCTTGAGGCACAGGTGGCACAACTTACGGGCATGCCTGTTGCCCGGCCTACACAGCCCCCAGCACAGCCCCATCCTGGGCAGTGAAGGAACAGTGGCAACTGCCCATGGGTGGGAATATCAGTTCCACTGTTGCCATCTGTGGGCTCATGGGCTCTGGACATCCAAACCTCCGTCCTCGTCAATTGTGTAACCCCCCCCACATGTGTCATACACCACCCCTGTATGCATCTTGTTTGTCTTGTCTGTTGACCTACCCAACCTACCTCCCCAGCTATACCGACTTCCTTCACCTGACATACCACTCTCACCTGGAAAAAAAAAAAAAAAAAAAGGGCACTCTGTACCCACAAAAAAATTACGCCCCATACATAGCTGCCCATTCAGCACATATGTCTGCCGGACATGGAAACTATCAATTACAATTGGCTGTACAACAAGTATTATTGTTGTCCTTACAACTCTCTCAGGGGTGGAAGGTATCAAATGTCACACCAAATTACAAACAAATGCACAGCTGTTGCTGATGAAGAAATGGGCAGCTATGGGCCTTACCTACATCCCTCCTGCAAAACCCGAGCTTGTTTCCCTACTGTCTTACCCTTTTTATGACCCCTTTTTCACCACTTTCCTGTCTCCCCATTTTCATTTCTTTCAAAGAAAATAGTGTGGGTGTGCGCAAGAGTAAGCACGTTTAAGCAGTTGCAAGCGGGTGTGTGCAGAGCTGAATGCCAGTGCGCATGCGCGAGCTAAGCGCAAACCAGCGCTAACCCGGTTACAACTGCTTAAAAGTGCCTTAGTCACTTTGATTGACAGGTCCTGTAGTCAGTTCAAAAGCAAAATAAAATCCCACTGTCAGTCCCGAACCCAGGACCTTGGAAACAGTAGTCTGCATGACTTACCACTAAGCCATGACTGTTATACAAGAACATTGTGCTAAAATAAATAGATCATGTAATAGTAGGAATGAATATAAAGGAAATATAGGATGTGTAGTACATAAAGCATGTCATGTAGAATTACTGTCAAAACTAGTGGATTTCCATAACAGTAGTGTGTGAACAGAAACAGCCATGCTAGTTGGTAGCTAGTAGGTAATAATGTCACTGTAGCACCTTGCAAGCCACACACATACTCACAGCAGGATAATCTCTGCCCATACCCCACAACCTCTTACAGGAACACATCCGGACCAAGTAATAAAATATGTGGAGCAAAGGGCCAAAACCAGGGACACATTACAAATAATGTTACAACAAACTCAGACAGTTCAGAGAGTAACAGGTTCTGCATTTTGTGGGACATTTGGAAGGGTATGAAGTCTGAAACTTGAATATTTGTCACTATATTCTGACTTGAGCCCAGAGTGATTTGCCAGAAAAAGCTGTGCATGAGATATTGACCAAAATATGAGGCAGAAATGTGGACAACCTGCAAATATTTGTACACATGAGAGTTCTGACACCACCATATTTGAATAGTTAAGAGCCTAGACATAGTGAATGAGTTACAAGGGATGCCCCACAGACTCCATGTGAAATGTACAAACAGTAGGCAGAAAGGTGTTACAACACATGCAATGGTAACTATGGAGTCCTGAAAGTATGCACCACTTGTATGGCAGAAAAACTGTAGTAATACATACGTTCATGCTATCCCACAGTCACAACTGCAGCATACCAGACAATTTAATGGGTGTACCCCACTGATATGTACCATTCCATGAGGCAGATAACAGATGCACTTGAGTCTCTGGGGCCTGCTCAGCAGCATACTCAAATACCCTAATAGATGTCAAGGCCCACACCATGGCCAGACCACACTGCATGCTGTAACACCCTAGCAGATATAGCAAGCATTCCAAGGTGTGGATGTACATGGAAAATAGGAAAGCCACAGCAGCAGACTACAGTCAGGACACCTAGCAGGCATACAAGTAGTGACTGTAAAGGGCAAATATGGAAGCCATAGCAACAAAGTGCAAGCAAAAGTGCAAGGAAAGCACACACACACACACACACACACACACACACACACACACACACACTAACAGTAGTAGTAGTCATAGGTGTCAGTGTACATACACAGTTAGTACAGGAAACTGGAGAAATGAATGGAGGAACGTTAATCTACAACACAGCTGGAAATATGAGAGAGATGCCAACCTTTACAATCACAGAACATTGTCCACAGCATACCAGCATGGTCCCTGCCCTTAAAATCTGAAAGGGCTACACCTATCTCGCATACCTTTTTATAGCACTGTTCTGAAATCAGTGAGAACTGTAATCAGTACACAACTGGCTGCATGCAATTAGCAAATGCTGGCTAACAATTGGTGCAGAGGCCATCACATGGACATATGCAGATACCTACAAAGGTATGCTGCACTCCCAGGTATGCTGTACTCCCAGTCCACACATGCAATACTTTCATTGCACCCTGAGGAGGAAGTGAGAGAGACAGAGACAAAATTAATTAGACACAAACAAAACTGTTCAGTAACAGCCACCTGAAAGCTGACAACTGGCAAGTGGAGCAGCAGGACACAAAACCAGATATCAACACAAGCAGCTGTGAATACAGGTAATGTAAAGTAATACTATAAAGGTCTACATACTGTGAACCCTCCATGTGCGTCATTGGTCTGTATCCATATGTATATGAAGACGTGCAAAGGGCAGGGGACATACAGCAACTATCAGTGATGGCTGTACATCCATTTGTATGGGAGAGCATCTATGTGCACATAGCAATGTAGGTTGACTGCAGGTTGTAGTGCAATGTACAAAGTAGGTTTCACAGTTATGTATGTTTAGCAGTATGTTAGTGTGTGTATACAGTATGGTAGACAAACATATTGATATACCTGTTTATACGTATATATATATATATATATATATATATATATATATATATATATATATATATATATATATATATATATATGTATACATACATAGAAAGAGATGTAGGAATACATAGACATATGTAGATAGATAGAACATGTACAAACATATGTATGTAATACACACATACAGATGTAGATACATATACATAGACAGACTGATCTGACTATCTACAGGTATGACTGTATATGACTACCTCAACACCCCCTGTCCCACCCCCTCTGTCACTATCACCCCCTCTGTGCCCCCCCATATATGTGTATATGTATATATATATATATATATATATATATATATATATATATATATATATATATATATATATATATATATATATATATATATATATATATATATATATATATATATATATATATATATATATATATATATAGAGAGAGATGTATATATATTCTGAGTGAGGCACATGTGTACAGATGTATTGCAACAGGTGCCTGGAGAGAGAGAGATGTATATATATATTCTGAGTGAGGCACACGTGTACAGATGTATTGCAACAGGTGCCTGGTGACAAAGGCATGGAGTGAACACCAGTGTCAAAACTAGAGTACCATACCCCATTTCAAATCACATACACCAGTAACACCAGTAACCACCAGATATGTGATTGGCTGCCCACCACTGCATGTGTCAGGGGTGAACAGGGTCATAAATGTGTACAAAAGTCCCCCCAATGATATTCACAGTGGCACACTATTCCTGGAAAACCTGCACATGGTATGTGTCAGCAGACATGGTGTGTCAGCTATGGACATGTAGGTCAGTGTACCCCTCCACACCACATAATGGATGCCATGATATGTACCTCACATGACAGCTACAGATATGAAGGACACAGTGACATGTACAAAACTGTGACAATGCACTCAAACACATTACCAATGCACAGTGACTTAACACCACAGAGTACACACATACTACCCACACAGAGGTTACCACTCCTGGATTTGCATACGTAAGTCACACAGATGTCTAACAACCATAGTAACACCTCACACCATCCACAACCTAAATGACTGCTGTGTGGCGTCCATGCTACTGCAATAGAGAGCACATGTGGAGGTAAAGGTTCCTACCCACAGATAAGACATACCCTGCAATAAACCATAGTGTTAAGAAGCAAGACTCCCCATGAGTACATAGTCAGATAGGTAATATGCCATACGAGTCACCCTGTGTAACTGTGTGACAGCAGCAGGTACCATCACACCACATGTGTCACAATGGTCAGGGTAGCAGAACAGTATGCTGCTGTAGTCCCAGGGGCAATAGCATATTGTATTGTAATGTATTGTATTGTATTGTATTGGTATGTTGAGGTGTCTCCTTTGTGGAGTGGAACCTCTGCTGCTGTGCGCCAGTGTACAGGTACATATCCTGTAGTCAGGCTAGTGTTACATAACACTTCTACATGTGTGTTTAGCTCCTGTCAGAGTTCATGTAGCATGCAACCGGGGATACCATCAGGTCCCAGTCATGTTGTGTATTCTGCTTTCCTGAGGGCGGCTCTCACCTGGACATCTGTGATGACAGGGAGGTTACAGTCAGCTGGGATAACTGTCTTATTTTGGGGGGGAGGGAGGGGCGACACCTGCACTGAACCTGTCTGCCACAATGTTGTCAATATCTGTGGTTTCAGTGAATTATTTGTTGTTGTGTACTAACTATGAGCATAGAAGAGGGATTCTGACCAGGTTGCTAACATAACTGAAGAAGGCCTTCTGGTTATCTGTAGAGTCCCTCTTGATTTCCCTCTCAAAGTTGCCCATGGATGTTTGTATGATGGAAAATAGATTCTTACTAGTGCTGCTCAGACATGCCTTCCCTTTATGGAATTATGCTCTGTCTTGCAGTAGCTGCCATCTTTTGTAATACAATCTGTCTATGGCTGGGGTCCACCAGACAGGATGCTGTCCCTTTGTGGAGAGTGTCTTGGGTCATATATGGGATTGCATGATCCATGCATTCTCAGAGATGTCTGTAGAAAGCATTTGTGTAGGGGTCAGCATTGTGGGTTGTGTCTTCCACTGGCCCAGTGGGCTGAAAGGATATCATGTCACTGTTACAAAGTATAAAGTTTGCATCTGCAATGTTATTCACTATAGTCATTTGTGCTGGTGGTGGAGGTGGGATATGTATATCCAGGGCAATTAGTTTGTGGTCAGCTCACAGTAGTTGATGTAGGCCATACAGTACCTAGATACAAACCCCCAGAGTGAGGAGGTGCTCTGGACCTGAATCAGTGTTCTGACTGCTGGGGTTTGGTAGTAAGTCGTATGGTGTGTGCCAGGTACTCTTGCACAGTTGCTGGCTGAGCACTGATACCTGGCCATTTACATGTGTATTCACCAATAGACAGACAGATACTATATATGTGAGATATGTTGCATCATAACAGTCGAGTAGCATGTGTAGTATGTGTGCCAAATTCTGCTGACATATATTGCTGACATCAGGTTATTTTCTTTTTCAGGAACATGGCTCACCCGCGAAATTCAGCTTACTCCGCAGCTGAGGATGAGGAGATACACCAGAGCCTGGTGTGGGATTATGCAATACTCTTTTCCCGCACCAGTCAGAATCAGCAGGAGAGGGCTGTACTGTGGCAAGACCTGGTCCGTCGGGTAAATGACATAGGCATGCATAATAGGACATATGAGCAGGTACGACATCACTGCAGTGATTTAAATCAGAAATGTCCATCAGCGTGAGTCGGGTCGCCACAGGTGGTGGGGTGGCTACACATCCCCCACTCACCAGACTCGAGGGACTACTCATGAGTGTAGTGGCTCCAGTCTGCCAGCAACAACAACAGCAGCAGACATGCATTATGATGGAGGCTGGAGCCACGCAGCAGCAAGACTATGAGTGTGCAGGTAATATGCCATATGTATAGTTGACTGTTGTGTACACTGGTAGTTAATGCATGTGTGAGGTGTGTCCATGGTTTGTAGCTGTCATCATAGTATTTAATGTGCAAGTGTGATATCCTCAATATCAGCAGCTGACCTGTGAAAGGCGACTGTTGTACTACTGACCTGTATCATACTCAGTAACAATGGCACAGTTGTGCCCACTGACATTAGTTTCCTCACTTCTGCAGGTCCCTCTGGTGTAACAGCAATGCAGCCTATCCATGCTGGTGAGTGTGTATTAACAATACCTTTAATAGTCTTGATAGTAATAGTAATATTAGGCTCACTTAGTAGTGCTCTGTGTATGCATGCAGGTGTGTCTGTGCCTGTGTTGATATCATGCATACTGAGTAGTGTACAACTGTATGCATGTGTGTACGTGTGCACCTGTGCACCTGTGCGCATGTCTGGACCTGTGCATGTGTGCACCTGTGCACATGTCTGGACCTGTGCATGTGTGCACCTGTGCACGTGTGTGCATGTCTGGACCTGTGTGCATCACTGTTAATATTGTGTAGACATTGTAAACTGTGTTTCCTGTTTCCCTCCCACAGGTTCTGGTGCTGCTCTGGTGTCATGCAGCAGGGAACCTGTGCCATGGGTACTGATAATGATGACCTCTGTGCAATGGCACAGGAAGGTATGCCAGGGTCCATCATTGGTCAGCCGATTGACAGTACACAGCTGTCAACCCCATCAATGCGCACAGTTATCCTGCCAATACACCCTTTGTCACCAATGTCCCTAGGTGATGGACAGCATACAGTGGGCATTGACCAGGGTAATGTGGTATCTGTGGCACATGCCTCCCCACACAGCAGCCATGGGCATGGCCCTGAGATGGTACCACACAGACAGATGTCCAGGGGTTCTCATGGGAGCATCCATGGGCATACTGCCCCTGTCAGACGTGCCCAAAGAGGTCTTACAACCTCAGCTATGTTTCAGGCTGTCATGCAGGCACAGTCACATATGGAACGGTACACCAGACAGGGTCTGAGGGAGCTGACAGCATGTCGCACAGCCATGACAGACAGTATGCGTGACATTGCAGCTGCTTCCGTAATTTCACCCATGTCGTAGACAGACGTTGTGGGGACATATTAGAGCAGTTCCACAACTACATGTCCATGAGCCAGGGCGATGGTGGACAGTTGAGGCGTCGACGTGGGCATATGCCAGCAACAGCTGGCAGTCGCAGATGACCACAGGGCCGCGGCCGCCCCCATAGTGCCAGCAGCAGCCCCAGCAATGCTGGGTCTGTGCTGTCATCAGACCACCCCAGGAGACCACGTGCACGTGGCTCTGGCCAGGCCCTACAGGGATCTGTGTCCAGTCAACGAGCAACTGCTTCTGATGACAGTACCCAGTCTGGGTTGGTACCGGATACGGTCCGTAGCACCCCTGCAAGGCACAGGTACCATGTCCGTGGCCAGAGACACTGATCTGTATGACCTGGCAGGTACAGTCTGTGGCTGCCCACAAACACCAGTATATGGCAGCCATGAGGTGGAACTGTGTGCATCCATACACACATGCGAATTGACAACACCTAGGGCTACCACATACACGCACACACTGCATCAACATTGCCCCACCTTGTACTGCTGTCCCTCACCAACACACATACACATACATGTCAATCGGTGGTATCTGTGGCTGACTCAGGCATACCAAGTTCACACCCTGTGCATATGATGAAACTGTGCCACCTCCTGCAATCTGTAACATCAGTGCAGGTACAGGTTAACATGTTGCTGATGCACAGGGTGACTACATAGACATGTAGTAATAGTATCATGTTAACAGTACTGTGTGCCGAAATAATTGTGGGTATATCACAGCATGCCTGATGCAGTAAGGGTAGGATTGTCATGTACTGTTGTCTACACCCATGGTAAGTACCATAGTGTATCATCTGCACATGTTGGCATACTGATGGTAAGGATGTCAACAGAAGGCTACATACATAGGTAGCACAGGGGATAAGGTAATGAAAGTATTAATACGCAATGATGGACATGTAAACTGCAAGTGGCATGTTGCCCACACTGGACTCTGCAATGCGGATGTTTGAGTATGTTGATATGTGTGCAGTACTACACGACTGGTACAGGACACACAGGAGCACCCTAGCACTGCAAGCTCACATATCATACCATGCTAGACAGCCCCAACACACAAAACTAACAGTCACAGGAGGGAGAGTCCCCATACATGTCAGGGATACTGTGGTGGCAGGCCAGGTAGCATACATCCTACTAAGTATGGAACCACTGAGTGAAGGCTCAGTGTCTGTTATTTGACATGTGTTTTACTACAGGTATGAGAACATGGGTTTCCATCCAGTTATTGTACATCCTGACAGTACACGTGTGCACTGAGACTGGACCCTAGCCATCTGACCTGTGTATTTCCATGTACATGTGCATAGTGCCTGCATATTTGCAGTGTTACCTACTGGAAGTGGTACAGCTTGTTTGTTTGTTGTACAATGGACTACATGCAGCCCTGCTTACTGTAGCTTTGTGTGCATGCATGTTTGCAATTACCCTGGAATACTGATCCCACCTGCAATGCATAGTTACAGAGCTTCTGTGGACTCCTAGTGACATCTGCATAGCTTACTATATGCAAGTCCATGTCTCACTTGACAGAATGTCACTGTTTGTCCTGTTCACATGTACGTTGCCTGTGACACATTGCATATGACTTACCTGGCATTTGTCCACGTGAGCAGTCATATATGCTACTGCTAACTAATCACAGGCACATATTCATCTTCTGTTGAGCCACCTGCTTTGCTAGGGATGACTTGCACCTGTCACCCCTGGGCTTTCGTATATTGGCAAAGGCTCTTGCTACCCCCATAGTGCCTTTGTTAGGCAAGGCTCAAATGACAAACACACCTTCATAGGTATCACAAGGGATAAGAAACAGAGTAATGCTACCAAACACCAGAGGTCTAAATCTCAAGATGCATGCACTCGAAACTCTCCTTAGCATGGAGAACATAGATATCTGTGCAGTAACAGATGCCTGGTTCAGAGCTACTGAGAGCACCCCAGCACTACCAGGTTATACCTCATAGCATGCTTTTCAGCCCCAAAACTTGGAACGAACCACAAAAGGAGGGGGAGTATTGATATTCATCAAAGATACCCACACCTCCAGGTTGGTGGCAAAGCACCAAGCATCAGAGACTATCCATGTGCAACTAACAATGGGTGAAACTGCCTTCCAGGTTATAGCCTGCTACAGACCACCCTCCCAAACCCAAGAACTGCACTCGGCCTTCCTGAGAACAGTGGAAAATATGAAGGTCTCTCCAAACATCATTATATTGGGTGACGTCAACTACCCGAACATAGACTGGGACCATGACTCTAGCTCCAACACCCTAGGCCAAAGATTCCTAGAATATATGAGCTCAAATGCTATGGAACAACTTGTTACCACTCCCACAAGAAGGGGAAACATACTGGACCTGATCATCATCAACATGGGGACTCTATGCTCCAGACCAGAAGCGTATCCCTCACTGGTAAGATCAGACCATAAACTAATCTCACTGGATATTCACATCCCAAACCCACCCCCTGCCCAGAACACCACAGTGAACAGCTTCTCCAAGGCAAATTCACACTCCTCAAAACTGAGGTGGAAACCTTCAAAGCCCCCGGGCCTGTGGAAACTACAGACCAGACCGCAGATTCCTCTATAAACGCATTCTATGGACACCTTCAGGAATGCATGGATCATGTGATCCCGAATAAGACCAAGACCCAATCCTCCAGAGGCAGACGTCCTGTCTGGTGGACCCCAGCCATAAACAAACTACACAATAGAAGGAGGAAGCTACTAAATGATACAGCAAAATCCCAAAAAGGGAAGGCATCACTGATCAGTATTAGCAAATAACTACAGGCACTCATAAGATCGTCTAAGGCCAGCTTAGAGAGAAATTGCACAGGACACTAAGGATAATCACAAGGCTTTCTTTAGTTATGTTAGGAACCTGGGTGGTAATTCCCAGATATGCTCATAGGTAGTCCAAAATGTCAATAGAAACACCAAACCCACAGACATTGACAACATTCTAGCAGACAGGTTCAGCGCAAACTTCTCCCCCCCCTCCACACCGAAAGGGCAAATATGTATCCCAGCAGAGTGCTGCCCCCCTGACATCTCAAATGCTCAGTAAGAGCCGCCCTCTCCAAAGCAATACACACTGCATCAATGGGACCAGACAGTGTCCCGGGCTGTGTCCTACATGAACTCCAAGAAGAGCTACAACCAAACATAAAACTACTGTTCAATCCCAGCCTTACAACAGGATATGTGGCCAAAGAGTGGTGTACAGCAACAGTGGTCCCTCTACAGAAAGGTGGTGCCTCAACAGATCCTGGACACTATCGCCCCATAAGCCACACTAGCTTGGGTCTGCAGAGATATGGAAAGGATCATCATGGACCTCATAAATAAAGATATTGGGGACCTACAGACACTGGATCATACCCAGTTTGGCTTTGTTAAGGGCAGATCCTGCCTCTCAAACCTGGTTGATTTCTTTGAAACAGTCACCAAGGCCATTGACAAGGGGAAGGTGGTCCACACAGCCTACCTGGACCTCGCAGAAGCCTTCGATACAATACCCCACTCGGGCATTCTAGAGAAGCTCACCAGCTTAAATATAAGCCCCTATGTCACTAGATGGATTGCCCACTGGCTCAAAAACAGAAACCACATGGTTAGAATTGCTGGAGCCATGCCAGACTCCAAACCAGTTACAAGTGGTGTCCCACAAGACTCAGTCCTGGGACCTCTCATTTGGTATATATTTATCGTAGGTACAGGCCAACATGGAAAGACTGTGGCTGACCAAATATGCAGATGACTGCAAACTGCCCGCCATAATCGACTCTCCAGTCGACACAAGCATCCTCCAAAAGGGCCTCATAGAAACAGACAACTTGTGCCAGAGCAATGGCCTCAAGCTTAATGCAAAAAAGTGTATAGTCATCCCCTTTGGCAAAAAACAAAGTGCCCACACAGTACCACATAGGTGATAATCCATTAAGTACAGAAGTAATTAGGGATCTGGGGACCCAAGTTGATAGCAATCTCTCATTTGACAACCATGTGGCCAAAGTGGTTAGAAAGACATTTTATATAGCCCACCCCATCATGAAGGGATTCACATCTAGATCAGGGGAGGACATCGTGCCTCTTTACTCATCCCTCATCAGGCCCATAATGGAGTACAATCCCCTGTTGGGATGTACCTTACCAGACACCTGCAGCAACTGGAAAGACCCCAAAAGTACCTCACCAAGAGGATCAAAGGGCTCAAACAGATGCCATATGCTGACCAGTTAAAGAAACCCCAGCTCTACTCAGTGGCATACCTCCTGTTCAGAGGCGATCTGTGATGGATGTATAAAGCCATGTCAAACCCGGAATTAATGGGAATGCTGCACCTGAGAATATCCAAATCCCATCGGGCTACACGCTTGAGAGACTTGAACCTCAGCACTGAAATAAATAGGACATGCTGGAGGGACAGATTCATAACCCAGAGGCTCACTTCACTCTGGAATAAAATCCCAGTCCAGGTTAGGCAGAGTCCCTCATTGACTCTCTTCAAGAAGAATCTTGATGAGTGGATGGGACATTGTAGGTTTACCCTGGGTATCACTTCTGTGTCACTGTTAGAGGCACAGTATACTAACCTCGGAAAAGGGCATGGCAAGATATATTTACAATGGATGGCGACAGCCAAACACATTCTGGCTAGGTTCATAAATGCCCTAGGGCAGATAGCCTAGTATGAATCTATGTACCTTGTTCCCCATTGGCCCTATGTGCTGTTAATCACCATGGCAATCACAATACTATGGTAGCATGTGCAAAGGTCAGTTGTCAGTCACCTCTATGGTACAGTTGTGGAATATGTGGGTCATGTGGCAATGTCACAGCTGCCACATGTACACAGTCAACAGTCTCCCCTACACATGGACGTACAACACATGTATGAGATGGAACCACATAGCCAAACTGGGGACTAAGCACTCTGAACCCAGTACTGGCATAACCTGTCAGGTGGCATGAAATACTACAGTGACTACAGTACCAGTGTGATGTAGACCTACACTGACAGCAATACAAGCACATGAACACACTAGGCCATTCGTGGGGCCAAAGAATAGCATCCTGCCTGAGCGGCAGACACCTCTGCAGCTGGCACACAGGCATACGTTATGCCTGAACACATCATGCATAACACATAGCACACAAATCCTGTGTGCCAAACAGTCACAGCCTGTACGGCTAGACAACACACCTGCCACAGTTGTGTTAGGTACCTTTATTGTCTGGTACAGTGAGGTCACGCCCACCAGGCTGAACAAGGTGAAGGTCACAGTGATATGCCCGTGGGGCACTACGGTCCACCACATAACACAAGCATACAGGTCAGTCAGAGGCATGGACACATATGACTCAGTCATTGTCCATGCCACATACCTTCTCCTGCTGTACTTATAGGGTGCTGACATAATCAGTGTTTAGAAAGGGGAATGTGCATCCTGTAGTGTGTTAGTTGCCAAAAGGGACATTTCCCTCACACAGAATTGCGCACACACTAACCCCCCCCCTCATCCAAACACACACACTTGCCATTTGCAGGATTCAAACCCCTACCTAACTATGTTATGACACTCAAGATGGACGCATTATCAGAGCGTGCTATTTGCATTATTGGGAGGTTTTCCTTCTCCTGCTGTACTTATAGGGTGCTGACATCATCAGTGTTTAGAAAGGGGAATGTGCATC
The DNA here is from genome assembly GCF_019279795.1 of Protopterus annectens. NCBI lineage: Eukaryota > Metazoa > Chordata > Ceratodontiformes > Protopteridae > Protopterus > Protopterus annectens. The sequence goes on along the minus strand of NC_056741.1, from coordinate 434,412,502 downwards.
CTGTGGGGAGGCAGACACCAAGCACACTCTGGCTAAGCTGTCATTCCCTAGGGCAAACAGCCTAGTGTTGACCTCTACACCCATATGTTTAATTGTCAAATGCACATTATTTGTTGCTGATAGACTGTTTGCAGGTCTTTATTGCCATAGCATTCCCTGTTTGTATGAACAACTTGTGTATCTGTGGAAGATGTTTGCATATGGGAGGGATCCACTATATCACGTATGTCTCTGTAGTCATTTAACTGTGTGCACTGGGCAGATTGCTGTAATGTGGTTGGTTCCTGGAAAAACACGTAGAAATACCAGATGTGTGGCCAACTGCTAAACTGAGATTTGGCCTAAGTGTGTGAGCATGCCCAGTTCAGCCTTCCCATGGCATGTTGTCTGACATATGTCTCATTTATCAAAGTGTGTGAGCTTGCCCAGTGTGAACTTTCCATATGTTGAACTCTGCAACCCACCACATTTGTGGACGAGTGTAAACTTCAATAAATATCTCCAGTTTATGGTTGTGTGTTGTGTGTCATGTTGTGTAGTTACTGTCCAACTGCTTTGTGTGTGAACACAACAGGGATTATACTGTGCCTGCAGGGTTTGCATGGGATACTTTGCATACAGTTGTCAACATCCTTTCATACTGACCTAACACTGTAGTACCGTATAGTGTACTGGTTCAGTAATTTGACTGTGGTGGACAGTATCCTGGGCTTTAGTCCTATCACTGCTTTACATTTCCATAGTGAGCACAACAGCCTGGTTAGGGGCCAGTTGTGCACATCTGACCATGTTGCATTATGTTCAGATATGAACTACTTAAACCAGGCTTGTCCAACATTGGTAGTGTATTCCACAACATAGGTGTACATTTGCAAACACTAGCGATGTGCCCTAGGCCATTTCTAATGCTAGTTGGAGAGTGTGTTTGTCCTTCGACACACATTGTAAGTGGAGCTTGCCATGACATATGTCATGGTTAGTATACTGTGCCTCTGTCTACCTGTGACATAACAGTGATACCCAGGGTAAACCTACCATCTCCCGTCCACTCATCAAGATTCCTCTTGAAGTGAATCGATTAGTGACTCTATGGACAGCCTGTACTGGGAGTTTACTCATGAGTGGGGGTGGCTTTGGTGTTATGGATCATGCAGTACAGCTTGTCCTATGTATGTCAGTACTGGGGTTCAGGTCCGTCATGTGCATAGCTCACTGCCATTCAGATTGTACAAGGTGCAACATGTTTATTAATTCCAGCTTGGACATGGCTTAATACATCAGGCACAGTTTGCCTCTGGGTGGGCAGTATGGCAGGGTGTGTTGCTGCAGTTTGTTTAATCAGGCAACACATGGCATCTGTGCAAGGTCTTTGATACTCCTGGTGAGGTACTGTTGGGGACTTTACAGTTGGAGGTGTCTGCTGAGGTACATCCCACAGGGGCTATTGTAGTCAATTCTAACGCTGATGAAGGATGACTGCAGAGCCACAATGACCTCCCCTTATCTAGATCTGACAACCTTCATGATTAGGTGGGTATATGGTATGTTTCTATAAACACTACAGCCACATGTTTGTCCAATGCAGGATATCTATCACCTTGTGTCCCCAGGTCTCTCATTACATGTTAAGTGCGTAATGGGTTCACACCTATGTGGTAATTGGTGGGCACTTACTGTATATCCACGGGGGTTGACTATACACTTTTCTGCAATTAGCTTGCTGACATGGCTATGGCACCAGTTGTCTGTTTCTATGTGGCCCTTTTGTGGGATGCTTGTGTCAGCTGGAGGGTCAGATATGGTGGGCAGTTTGTAGTCCTCTGCAAACATGTTCAGACAGTCCTTCCATGTTGGCCTGTACCTATGGGACATATATACCAAACGAGGGAGGTCCCAGGACCAAGCCTTGTGGGATGCCAATTATATCTGGTTTGTAGTCTGACATGGCTGCAGCATGTCTGACCATGTCAGTTCTGTCCTTGGTCTGGTTTGCAACCCCTCTACTGACATAGGGGTTTATATTTAAGCTGGTGAGCATATCTATAATGAACACGTAGGGTATTGTATAGAAGCCTTTGCAAGGTCCAGCTACGCTGTGTGGACCACATTGCCCTCATCAATGACCTTAATGACTGTTTCAAATGGGTCAAACATGTTTAGGGGCAGGATCTGCACTTAAGAAAGCCACACTGGGTAGGATCCAGTGTCAGTAGGTCCCCAATATCTTTATGTCTGCGGTACATGCTGATCCTTTCCATAGCTGTGCAGACAGAGCTTCTCAGGATTCTGGGGTGGTAGTTTTCAGTATCCATTCAGGCAACACCTTTGTTGAGAAGGACCACTGTTGTTGTACACTGCTCTTTGGGTACATATCCTGTGGTAAGGCTGACATTGAGCAGTAGTGTGATTTGGCATTCCATTCTTCTTGGAGTCCATGTTGGACTCAGCCCAGGATACCATCTCATACCATTGCTGCTGTGTGTTTTGCTTTGTAGATGCTGGCTGTTACCTCAGCATCTGCAATGTCAGGGGGCCAGCAGTCTGCTGGGATAGATATTTTGCATTCTGGGGGTGGGGGGGGGGGTTTGCACTGCACCTGTCAGGATGTATGTTGGCAATGTGTGTGTGTTTGGTATGTTGTTTGTAATATTTGTGTGATTCAGAGCATTATCTGTGAATTCCCAACACAGTTCCTACCATCAGTTGTGGAAGCCTTGGGATTATCCTTAGTGTCCTGTACAATTTTTATCTTCATAGGTTCATACTAGGCTATCCACCCTAGGGCATTTGTAAGCCTAGCCAGAGTGCTTGTGGCTTTCGCCACCCCTTGCTATGTGAATATTATGGCCATTTATGATTTGCTTTGCTGTGCCTCTGTCTGGACGTGACACAGTGAAAATCCCCAGTGTAACTCTACGATCATCCATCCACTTGGCAAGGTTCCCGTTGAAGAGTGTCAGTGAGGGGCTCTGCCTAACATGGAGTGAGATTCTGTTCCAGGGTGTGGGGAGCCTCTAGGTTATGTATCTGTCCCTCCAGCACATCCCATTTCATTATGTGTTTAGGTTGACATCTCTCACTCTCACAGCTCCAATGGCTTTGAGTTTTCTGGGGTGGAGTCCATTACTCCTGTGTTGGACATGGCCTTGTACAACAGACATGCAATGCCTCTGTGTAGGCAGTATATCACTGCATTCAGCTGGGATGTCTACAGCCAGGCAGCATATGACATATTTGAGACCCTTTATCCTCTTGGTGTGGTACCTTTGAGGTCTTTTCTAACTGCTGCAGGTGTCAGGTAAGGTACATCCCAAATGAGGCATTGTACTAGATTATGGGTGTGATAAGAGAACAGTATAGGGGCACAATGACCTCTGTTGACGTAGCTGTGAATCCTTTCATGATACGGTGTCCAATATAGACAGTCTTCCTAGCCACATTGGCAATGTGAGTGTCACATAACAGGTTACTGTCCACTTGTGTCCCTAGGTCCCTGATTACTCCTTCCATACATAATGGTTTACCACCTATGTGGTAATTTGTGAGTACCTTGTTTGGTATTTGGTGGGACATTCATACTGTCCAGTGTCTTCAGGACGGCTGGGTGGGGTTCCTGTGTGTGAGAGTGTGGTCTGTAGCATGCTACAGACTGTACAGCAGTCTTGCCTATGGTTAGTTGCACATGGGTGGACTCCAATGCCTTGTGCATTGTCAGTTACCTGGACGTATGGGTGTCTGTGCTGAATATGGATACTCACCCTCCTTTTATGTTTTGTTCCAGGTTTTGGGGCCATAACGCATGATATGTGGTATAACCTGGTAGTGCTGGTGTGCTGTCAAGAGGCTTGCAGCAGGTTTCTGTCACTGCACAGACATCAATGTTCTCCATACTGGGGATGGCCTCGGGAGCATGCATATTGAGGTTTACACATCTGGCATTGGTCAGCATTACCCTTATGTTGCTTTCCACTTATGTTTTGTAGGGTGGTGGGTTACTCTTTTCAGCCTTGCCTATGAAAGGCTCTATGGAGGTGGCAAAAGCCTTATCCAATATCCAGACGCCCAGGGGTAACAGGTGCAAGCCATCCCTGGAACAGCTGCGTGGCTTGTCAAGCATGACATCCCAAGCAGACAGACATTGGATCCCCTTGGAATGACACCAGTAATTGTGCCACTTGTTATAACAGATCATTCTGTGTTTGTACTGTGGCATCATTCTTGGTGAGGGTAGGATGCTGCAAACGGTCAGTGTCATACCGGCCTGGACTACATAATCGGAGAGCTCATCTGTCTCTCTTTTCATGTAGTCCGGGGAGGTACATCTCGGGTCATTCACACGAGCATGGACTATGACTGCATCATATTTCTACTTGCTTTGGGGTAACCTGCATACTTGTGTTATGTGGCGTATTGTAGCAGCCTACAGGCAGCTTACTGTACCCTTTCCCTTGTTCAGTCTGGTGTACGGGACAGCAGCGTGTCTCACTATGGAGTCACCTATTACAACTGCATCAGGCATGTTGTTTCTCCTTCTGGCCTGCGACTGTTTGGCACACCAACTTTGTGTACTGTGTGTTGCATGTGCTATGTTTGGAGGTTGTTTGATTGGGTGTCTGCTTTGGAGGCCTCTGCTGGTGTGGTGTGTTTGTAATTCGGGCCTCCGGGAATGTTTTTCTGTGTTTATGTCTTTGGTTTGCAGTTGTGATAGGTCTGTGTGGGACTGGGTTTGTGGTGTGTGTGGTTACCTTCTCCTCCTGACTAGTTTTGGGAGTACTGAGTTGAGGGAGCTCAGCCTACAGTTTGGATAGATGGTTGCATCTCTCACATATATTTGTATTTCTTAGGGGGAGTTGGGGGTTGTCTGTGTACTTGGGGCAGGTGTAACATTGCCTCAAGATTCACAGATTCAACTTGTTGTGGCTGGCCTTAGTGGATTGTATGTGTGGACATATTTTATTGCCATACTACTGATCAGTGATTACTTCTTTTTTTAGATTTGCTCTATCATGTAGTAGCTTCCTCATTCTCTTGCATGGTTTGGTTATGGCTGGTGTCCACCATGCCAGATGCCTGCATGTATGGCATTGTGTCTTGTTTTAATTTAGGATTGCATAATCCAAGCATTCCTGGCAGTGTTCATGGAATGCCTGTAAGTTCTGAGGTGTGGCCCATATTTTGCACCTGCACAGGACCTTTAATGGATTCCACATCAGTTTGGAGGAGTGCACATTTTGCTTTACACATGTTTTTCACTGTGGTTTTCTGGCCAGGGACTGTGGTCAGGATGTGTATATCCAGTGTGATTACTCTATGGTCTGGTCTTACCAGTGAGCAATACACTTCTCATCTTGCCATCCAGTACCCATGTTGCTGATTATCGCATCCAGTATGCTTACCCCTCTTGTGGGAGTGGTACTTTGTTCCTGGGCATTTTGGTTTATGGATTCTATGAACTTTTGTCCTACAGTATTGGAGCTAGTATCATGCTCCCATTCTATGTCTGGGTATTTTCAGTCACCCAATATAATGTGGTTTGGAGGACTTGATATATTCATGTATTCCAACAAAGGCCAGGTGCAGTTCCTGGTGGTGGGATGGTAGTCTGTAGCAGGCTATAAACTGGGGGGCAGTTTTAGCCACTGTTACTTTACCATGGCTAGTCCATGCTGCTTCTTGTTGTGGTACCAACATGGGGGTGTGGTTATCCTTGACAATTATTGCTAGTCACCCTCCTTTTGTAGCTTGTTCCATGTTTTGAGGCTGTACAGCACAGTATGAGGTGTAACCTGGTAGTGTTAGGGTGCTGTTTTGAGCCTTGACCCAGTTTTCTGTTACAGCACAGATATCAACATTCTCCATACTGGGTGAGTTTAGACTGCATGCATCTTGCTGTTTAGACTTCTGGCATTGGGTAGCATTACATCTAGGTTCTTATCCCTTCTGATACCTATGGAGGTAGGTTTGTGTTTTGAGCCTTACCTATTCAGGGCACGCTGTGGGTAACAGCCTTTGCCAGTATCCATACGGCCTGCACTGATAGGTGCACGCCAGTCCTAGCAGGTGGAGCATCATGTCATGCTCAGCATGTCATCCCAGGCTGGCACACATTGGATCCACTTTGACTAACTGCAATACTTCAGCCAATTATTGCAATTGATCATCTCATTGTTATATTGTGGCATGATGCTTGGTGAGGGTAGGATGTTAGTCACGGTCCTCAGGTGTGCATATAGTACATGGTGTTACATTACTTAACACATGGCATTCATGCCTCAGGTGGTGCTGCAGGGCTGCCTCTTGTCGGATGCACATATTACACTTCCTGTACATGTTTGTGAGCAGGTCATGTCATTTTAGGCATCCCTGCTATTATTTGAGCGAGTCAGAGGGGGTATCATTCCCAGGGTTCCTACTGAGCCAGTGTATGTGCTATGCGTTGCCTCTTTGCCAAGGCCAGGGCATACTGGGCACGCCTCCTTCTGCCTACTGGGGCAGGCTCAGGTTGTTCCTCCTCAGAGTCATGCTCTGCCTGCGATGGCCTTGGCAATGGTGGGGGGCTGTTTGGCCCAGCCCTATGCTGGTCCTGCTGCAGATGTTTTCGCAAGATCATATTATGTAGCATAGCACACACCATGACAATTTGGGTACATGTAGTTGGTGTGTACTGCAAGGCTCCACCAGATGTATCCAGACACCGGAACAGTGACTTGAGCAGCCCAAACACACGCTCTATCACATTACGTGTTTGTGCGTGTGCCTCATTATGGCGTTCCTGTTCAGGTGTGTGTGCGTTTCTGATGGATGTCATCAGCCATGCCTCCAGTGCATAACCTGCATCCCCCACTAGGTGTCCGTGTGGGATGTCCCCACTGGCAAATGTCTGGTACAGCTGAGTCAAATGCCAGATGTGGGAATCATGGTAGCTCCCAGGGCAGCCAGCACACACATTCATTATTATGCCCTGGGCATCACTCACGACCTGGCAGTTGGAGGGGAAGCCCTTGCAGTTAATGTAGGCCCTACCCCGCTCACCGGCTGGTGCTTTGATGCATATGTGCATGCAGTCTATTGCACCCACTACCTCAGGGTATTCTGCTATTTGCTGGAAGAGACGCATATTGCTGGCCAATACCTCATGGGCATTGGGGAAATATACATGATCACCGACATGTGCTGACATGGCATCCAGGAACTGGTGCAGTACCCTGGAGGCTGATGCCTGTGATATCCCCATCATATCACCAGTTGGTCTTTGGAAGGTACCTGTTGCTAGTATTCTTAGGCCAACACATACCTTGGTTTCCACTGGGATGGGTTCCCGTCTGTTGGTTCTGTGTGTGAGGCGTGGCCTGTACAGCTCAACTATTTGCTGCAGGAGGTCTCTGTCCACTCTATAGCGCTCTACTATCTCCAGCTCATGTAACCCATGGTAGGTGACCCTGGGCCTATACACTCTTCTCAGTCTCCTCACTGTGGGTTGTCTGGCACCATCTGCATTGTCACCACCCTCAGCAAGTCGCCTATGTCTCATTATGACAGCTATGGCAGCCCCTAACATTTCTGCTCTGAGTTCAGCTTTTTCAGTTTTCACTTCTAATAGCTTACTCCTGTCTTGCAGTGTCTGAGAGAAACATCCTGCACTGCTGTTTGCAGAGTTTTAAGTGCTGGGCTGGGCTACTATTCTGCCTGTGTAATTGCCTGCTTCTAATTGTTTTCACCTGCTAGCTCCAGCAGTATTCCCTGCTAGCTTCCTACAGATTCTGTTGCTTCCTTTTTCCTTTCTGTTTCCTCAGGGGGGAGCAGCGTGCATACCAGCAGAAACACGCTCAGTGGCTTACACGCGCGCACACATACTTACACGGTTCAGAATCTGCTTATTCGGGTTAAATCGCGCGCACACATACTTACACGGTTCAGAATCTGCTTATTCGGGTTAAATCGCGCGCACACCCGTGCAAACAGTGTTAAACATCTCCCAACACGCTCCCACATGCTCAGTCTGCCTTACACGCACGCACACTGTCTTACTCACGCTTCATGGCGTGCACACGTGCGCATGCACGACCAGCAAGAAACTTTGGTGTAGGCAACAGTGTACACCTTCCGTTTCTTGACTTTCCCATGCTTATGTTGTGGCACTCCTCTTTCCATGATATGTGTCTGACATCTGTCATGTAACTGACTTCCAATGAACTGCATTTCTTTCTGCTATTCCCCCCAATGAACTGCATTTCTTTCTGCTATTCCCCCCTGTGATGTCACCTATCTTCTACTCTATTCCTCCCCCTTATGTATCTCTTACACTACTCAGAATGTGCTCATTTGCTATGTGACAGTGGAATTCAGTATCCTAATGCTCATTTGCATCAGATTGCCTACTAATGCTTAGTTACATCTCTTAGACTCAGCTTCCCCCCTTAGCAACCACTAAACGGTGGCCATGTTGTTTTTGGTCTGCTGGTCCCTGCATTGTAAATCCATGTATTGCATAAAACCCACATTTGTGGGTTTATAACCTTCGTTTTTATGTTTTATATAGCGCAGTCCATTTGCGTGGGGCTGTGCTGAGTTTAAACACCGGCGATCGCCGAAAAAAAAAATGTATTTCTCATATTTGCATGGGGGTACCTTGCCAATGGCCACATATTTGGCCATTGGCATGCTGCCTGACACATATGCACCCTTTGTGGTTTTTGCAGAAACGTACTCAGTTGTCAACGGAGTACATTTCTGCAGCTAAAACGGCTCTTACACGGGCTGCTTTGGGCTTCCTGGATCGCTAATCAACCTCATTTGCATGCTATTCGGCTGCAAGTGAGGTGATTAGCTTATCTACGCCCACTCCGTGTAAGATAAGTTTTAGCTGGTCTCTTACACGGTCTTTAGACTGCTCCTGGATCGCGAAGGCTGCATGGAGTCTTACACTACTCTTAGACTCCGTGCAAGCCTTCGTGAATCCTGCCCATACACTTTGCAAGTGATTGTATAGGGCTTTAGTGCAAGCTTTGGAGCAGTTACCACTTTCAGCCTGGGGTGGGGCTTGGAATGCATTTATACCTTCACCTAGGAGGGTATTATTTTTTTTTAGTCCAGGTTTACCCTTTGTGCCAGTTTAAAAGTGACAGATTTGTGGTCAGTTTTACCTAATGAGGGTCCAACAGTTGCAGCACTGCACCTGTTTGACATGCTGTCGAGGACCAGATCTAGAATGTTTGTTCCTCTTGTTGGGGTATAGACAATTTGCTCCAGGACATTTGAATTCAAAAAGTCAAGGAACTTGTCCTAGCGACTTGATTTGGATTTTTCCTAGCCTAAGTACATTCACTCCATATCACAACCAGGCCAAGCAAATTGGGATTAGGCTTGAGTGCACGATTCCAGCCCCAGGGCCTTCCCACCCTCAGTTCTGGCATTCTGAGTTTGAGCTTCCACCTATGACATGCCCACCCTCTCTGCCTACAGCAAGTGCCCAAGCTACTAAAAAAATCAAACTTGGTTCATGCAATTTCTTGTTCAGGTGAAGTCACTTTGTTCCATGTAATGTGCTTAATTGTGACACTAAATACCACAAATTCAGTACCACAATTAAGTCACAGTGAAGGAAATGGATGAGAGAAGGCTGGAAAGTTCAACATAAATACAACAGCTATGCAGAGCCTATGGAGTGATGGAGTATTAGTAAAATTTACCCAAACAGAGAGATCTGCTGTTAAAAGGTAAAACAAAACAGTGCAAGTTACTAGGAAAGTGTTGCAACAAAGACATTAGCTGGTATATGAACAAAACAGACATTTCACTGTGAACCAGCAGAACTCGTTCAGGGTATTGTAATTAGTAGAAACCACATGTGCAACATTTTTGGAACAACATTTTCAGACAGGATCTGAAGTCTTGCATAAGCAGTTGTGAACTAGAGATAAAAAAATGCAAGAATAGAAGCAAGGTGACCCATAATCAAGTAGAGAGTGGTCCTTGGGGATTGTGGCAGGACTGTACATTTGCAAAATAAAGTGCATGTATATACATAGTTCAAGACCTATTCAAAAGATACACACACAAATTTGTTTGGAGTGCAATGCTTTGTGATGGCTATCACCAAGGGCACAATACATATCTTACAAGTAAGTCTAACAGTGAAACTCGAGGTATCCTAGTGACAGAATGTACTGCAGAGGAAACAACTGATGTCAATATGTAAGGAGTCAAAATTATTTGCAATGACTCTGAATGGTGGAGAAGACAAGCTAGAGCAAAAGTGAAAAAAAAAAAAAAAGCAAAGTTAAATGGAGATAGAAGCATACAAGCAACATTTCCATAAAGGGGAAATATTAGATGCCTGTTGCAATTCTATCAGAAACTTACCTAGTTGATAGAAACCACAGGACTTGACATTTCAGGACTTCGACACCAAATGCTCTGCAGATTGTACTCCCCCCCCCCCCCCGAATAAAACATGGTGACAGTCCATAAGTCTGTATTGTTTCAGATTGATAGTAGATATCAGGGTGAAATCAGCTCAATCGCCCCAAAAGAAAAGAAAAATGGTGGTGAAGAACATTATGGGCATGAAAAGCCTATTGACTAGCAAATCCTTTTGTCTTTAACACTAAGACCAAACATCTTGTTTAGTACTGATGGAAAAGTGAAACAGATGGATAGGTTCATAGGTGTATAATAGGCCAATGAACAATGGGGCCTTTAGAAGCCTAGATAAGCATGCCATTTGTATCCCACAAGTTTGTGCATCTTGCATGTTATTTTAAAGGTGTATATGCAAGTTAGGGCAAGATTTACAGGCTTCCTCTGTCTATTAGAGACATAGGTGCTAGACCCGGAAGCATCTTTATTTCCCCATCCATTGGTCCGGGTTTGTCAGATAGGGTTAAGGAAGAGCTCTACTTCCCTATTGCAGAGAAGGGGAATACAGCAACATACTTCTCCCTCATTGGCCCATTTATGTTGCAAGCAAAGTTTAAATCTCTATTCATTTTGCAGATATAGATCACCTCTCTGTCTGCAAGGTGCAGACTACAGTGATAGGGCTTTGAGGCAGTCTGAAGGACATGCCATTTATGTCCTGTATTTTTTGTGAGAAACCTTCATGTACATACCAGTTGTTGTATGTGCCTTATCAGGTACATACGTAAGGAGTTTTATTCAGTGGTGGGTCTGACAAGGGCTTCCTTGGACCCAGATGCCATGCCCTCGCTTATAAGTTGAGCAACACAGAATGATTCTTTACTACCTTAGACATGTGCTTAAAAGCCAGGTTACCATCTACATGCGCATCCAAATCCCTAACTACTGGTTCTACTCTTACAGATGTACTACTGAGGAGTTAGTTCCCTAGTGTGGTGACTTTCCAAAGAGTGCTATTATACATTTCCTGCCACAGAGTTTTAATCAGTGACTTTGGCACCAGTCTGGTGTTAAACATCCTACAGGAAGGACACGTTGCGGGATTTTATGACTGTTTTCACCAGTGGCAAAATTAGTCAGCCAGAGGCCACCAAAACCATCCTTGCCTTCCAGGAAGTGGAGGCAAAAAAGGAACATATTCAGCACAGAGCCCTGAGGGACTCCACTAGTGACTGGAGTCTTTGTAGAGGTAGCCTCCCCTATCCTAACTTCCTGGGTCTTATCTGCCTATGCAGAATTGTTCACAAAAACCCTACACAAACATGTCAATATATGGGTTTATGCCTATATCAGAGTTGGTTTTCAATGCTAGACTTTAGTATTGTATCAAATGCCTTAGCCAGAACAAGATAGGCAGTATGCACCATTCTGCCCTCATTCATTGCCTTGGAGACCTTCTCCTTGAAGTCCAAGTAGGCATGACCTCCCTTTGATTAAACTAAAACAGATGCATACAGTGTTTGCAGGTTGTCCATGTCCTTCTTAAATAATTTCTGTGATAATTATTTTCATAGTTTTATATACAGGGCTAATCTTATGGGTCTGTAGTGGGCTCTCCTTTATGCAGAGGGATGACAATTGCAGTTCTCCATTCACTTGTGAAAACCCTGTCTGGAGAATATAGGTTCATAGGTAAGTACCAAGTACTAAGCTATCTGCCCAAGGGCATCTATAAGCTTAGCCAGAATGTGTTGGCTTTCGCCGCCCCCTTAGATTAGTTCCATGTGCCTCTGTCCAGCAGAGCCATTAGTTCCCTGTGCCTCTGTCCAGCAGAGCCACTGCAGTGATCCCCAGGGTAAATTTTCTGTTTCCCATCCACTTGTCAAGGTTTCTCCTAAACAGTGGTTAAACAGCGACTCCTGTAGTCCTGATCGGGCATATTTCAAGGCTATTTAAGAATCATGGGAGGTTAATCAATGCAGTGTTTTTGACCTTAGACAGCTCATATTGGACCTACTGCCTAGGGAGATAGTTGATGGTGAAGCATGGTTTGATATTTCCTGGAGGGCAGTTGGGGGGGAAAAAGGGGGGTTAAAACTAGAGTGGAATTTGTCAGCCAGCAGATTTGATATATATCTTCCTACTCTGTATAGGTGGCTCCATTTACAAATAAGTACTGCACACGCGTGTGTGCTGACTTTGAGGTTTCAGACCTAGCCAAAGAAAGCCTTGTGGTTGTTGTCCTTTGCCTTGGAGGCCATCTTTTTCTCAAATCTGGCTTTAGTATACAATTTGACAATTGTTTATGGAGACCGATTAGTGTGAATTTTATCGTACTGGGCATACCACTTACTAATCTTGGCTAGGACTTCTTTTTCCCCCTTTGTTGTTGTACAACTATTTGTGTTTGGATTCCACCAGGATGATGATTTGCTTTTTTGTTCGTTCTAGGCTTAATTTCTGGTAGGTATAGCCATCTTTATGCATTTATTGACATGACTGTACAGGATTTCCATGAAAGATTCTGCTCAGGCAGCTTTCTCTTAGGGTTTTGGGGAAGGCAGGAGACACATGAAATTGACAAATCATCATTTGGTAGTAGGAAGCCTGCTTTAGCATAGTTAAATGTTCCTGGGTTAAACGGAGTCTTGGAATTGACCCATTATCAAGAAGACTGCTTGATGGCCTGACCTTACCAGACAGGACACTACATGGGGGGGGGGGGGGTGTATTCTCCCATGTTTTGAGTGTACCAGGTCAGGTATGTTGTTTACACCTAATGGGCATATGGACTATCTGGGTCCAAAGTGTTTGTGTTTACAAAGTCAGGAAATCTCTGGATCTGTAAATCTGGGGAGTATGTAAGCATCCCAGTTTATACTGGGGTGAAGTCCCATGCCTCTTAACCATATAGAATTCCTAGGAATTTTCCGTTTTTGGGTCTTAAATAATAGGGTGCTAGGAATTCTCAAGTGGCATACCTCCAAGACCAAGAAATCTGGACAAAGCCATATATATAATTTGGGGGACAAAGGCTCAAAAATAGGGTCAGTTTTTAAATATTGCTCTTATAAATTTAGAAAATTGATAGAACACATTTTGAATTAGCATGAATTTTCTGAATAGTATGAAGTCTGTAACTCAAAAGTCTATTTTACTTTAATCCTCAATGATTTGCCAGAAAACCAAAATTTTATGAGGAAGAGACCAAAAATGAGGCAAAAATCTGGACAGTCTGCAAAAAGTTATACAGTTGAGAGGTATGACAAGTGGCCCCTTTGAATTTTTTTTCCACTTTTGTTTTAGTTAATGTCAATGTCAATGCACATCCTCAGTTATCCACATATAGGAGCATGCTTGATGACGTCAGCTTCAGACTCAGGTCAGGAAGAGTTTAAAAAAAAAAAAACAGCTGCCATTCAGACAGAACATTGCACTTCAGGCTTGCAGCTCAAAGCAATGTCAGAGACATCACATCAAGCCATACTGGTCCTCCTGGAATCTGGATAGGCTGGTTGGAAATATTCCGAGATGGAGTCAGACAAATCAAATCCAGAAGAAAATATCAGCCAACAGCAGGTGGTGCAGCCACAGAAGTTAGCCAACTGTCATTTGCAGTAATCTGTGGGATGCTCACTGCCTGCATTTTAAAAGGCAACTTCTGTTGCAGAAGAATGCCGTTCATAATTCTTACAAAATTCTGCAACAGAAGTTAAGTTTGCCTTGTAAAATGCAGGCAGTGCACACCCCACAATCACTGTGTAAATACGCGACTGACCGACCATCCTAGAGTTCAGAGTTTAAAATTTTAAAGAGGAACAATATAGACGTAGGAGGCAAAATCGGAGATGTTCTTCAAAATCAGAGTTACTTAGCTATGAGCTCAACACAAGTCTGACACCTGCTTATACAACCTTTGCAAAAAGAAAGGCATTGCAAATGCGCTCATATTTGGTTCGATCTGGTATTTAGGTAACATAAGAACTCAAACGTACAGCAACTGTAAAAAAATTGTTGATTTAAGGTTGTAAACACAATTCTGGAAGGAAAGAAAAAAAGAAAAAAGGAAAGAAGTGAAGGAAGGAAAGAAAAAGTGAAGGAACTATTCTTTGCATTAAGAATTAGAGGAACTGGGCTTCTATACCATCTTAGAGTCCTGGCGAGTACAGAATGTGCCGGTGCTTTTTCCACTGCACTGGGATGGGGAGCTCAGAATACAATATTTGCCATTTTGCCTAATCTAAGTGAAAAACATTGTCGAAGTGGAGTTGGGAGTAGCTGGAGATTTACAGCAGAGCAAAAGGTGTGACCTACACATAACTGTCAAATCACACATTCACGTCCGTCTAGGAACCATACCTCTCAACCTGGAAACATGAAAAATCTGGACAAGGCCCATGAAAAATAGGTACAAATCTGTACACTAATTAACATCTAATTTACATACATAATTATGTAACCCCACCCACTCCAATGGAATTGTGGGACACCAACTTTCAAATATAACTGAAGAATGGGCAACCAAAATATGGCACCAGAGTCCCCCTGCAGCAATTCCAATGTCCCATTACCTGACTATTTCACCCCAATTACTAGTGTGTGCATACTGCTTTACTTCTACAACGATTATTTGGATTTTATTTTTACAGCACTTTCTGCACAACAGTGCACAAGCACTACTAGACAGCTGGTAAAAGCAATACTGTCTTACAATGAAAACAGTTGGCATTAAAAGTAGTCTGCCCTTGAAACTCACATTCATTGAAACAGCATTGAAACCCGCACACACATCCAAAGAAAATGCATCTGGCCAGTGCACCAAATGCAAAGGCTCGACTGTAATGACACACAATGCATTTTAACCTGAAAGGCCAGTTAAATTTCAGGTGAGCTTCACATATTGGCCTGCATTACTTTGTACATTATCGTGAGACTTCTAATAGCACTATTGGAGGACCTTTCACAACCCTTCTAATACACAAGTACAGCATATAGATCAATGGATGTTCAACTGTAAAATAACTAAAATGTTCTTGTGTAATGAGACCAGTAATATGCATGTCAAACAAAGAAATGTACTCGATCTATTAAACCTTTAATATGATGTTTGTACAACAACCATGTAGAAGTATTTTCATCACTCAACAGGTAAGATTTTTAATGCAAATAGAAGAACCGTTTATCCATCACAATATTACCCCTTTATCGGTTGGGTGAATCTCCAAATAAGAGGTCGAGCGAGTCCCTCAAAGCTTCTTGTTACTTAGAGGTCAAATTTATAAAACAAAGTCCTATGTTTAGCAGGTAGGGCAGTATGGGTTTTAAAACTGCTGTGGCGACCCCTAACCGGGAAAAGCCGAAAGATACAACATATCAGCCGTTACTCACTGGGACATCTTTTAATCATTATCTGTTCACTCACACACACACACACACACACACACACACACACACACACACACACACACACACACACACACACACACACACACACACACACACACACACACACACACACACACACACACACACACACACACACACACACACACACACACACTTCCCTTGTTAAGTGCACTTACTATTTGCTTGATTCCATGAGTGCAACTCACGGCCTGAGCTGCTGCTTCCCCAATACTACTTGATATTCAGAAATCCATTCCAAATGCTGTGCTCATAATAAATATGACAATGCAGCTAGAAATCCAAATACTCCGCTGCCGCTTCCCCAACGATAATTCTGACCCCAAATCCACAACGAGCAAATAAATAAACTACTTCCCCAACTAAATTGTTTCCCGCTTGCAAATCCAAAAGAGCAAGTAATCCAAATGAGCTGGAAATGATGACGTGAGCTGCAGGAGCTCGATTCCGACTGGCTGACAGGCCTGGCAGAGCTGATGTCATCACGCACATGAGGACGTCAGCTCCGACAGCGCGATATTTGAAAAAGTAAGAAAACCAAAAGAAAAAAAATCGGAAATGAAGGGGTGCTACTCTGGAATCGTGGCACTCCTTCATTTGGACCCCAAAACTCTGTAAAAACAGAGTAATTCGGTATGGTTGAGAGGTATGCTAGGAACTGCCTAACCTTAGCCATTACCTCAGGTCAAGAGTTCATAAGAGGAGTACAAGAAAATCATTAAGTTGGTGTGGATGAGTTATGAATGGCGATGTAGTTAAATGGGGCAAATTATTACACTTTTAGAAACCTGCAAGTGGATTTTTTTTGCCCTGCAGCTGTTGACAATAATTGTGGGTTCATTGGATGTTTGTAGTGCATGAAGAGCCACAATCATGCTCCAAAATGGAGGGAGAAGTGCTTCCATAGTGAGAGGCAATACCAACCTTAACATTACTTGGGAGTGCTTAAGTAACCCTTGTTAATGACACCCTAAGCATGGTCAAGATTGCATACCACTCAGTTGTCCAGATTTTTGTTCCTCAAAAAATCTTTTTCTGGATTAGTGTGGCAGACGGCAAGAATTGGAATGAATTCACTAATGATAGGCATTTGAGTGTCTGACTTTGTTCATATCCTTCAGAAAATGCATAGTAATAACACAATATATTTGATTCCCCAAGAGCAATATTTAAAATTTGTCCCTATTTTTGAAGCTTTGTCCCACCATTATTTTTTGCTTTGTCCAGATTGTGTGTGCCATGAGGTTGAGAGGTAACTGACCAACATTAAGGTGTAAAAAGTTTAGGAGTCCCAAATTGCTTATGAACAGCTATAGAGCCATTAGGCTCCTCCAGCTACGGAGATATTCCACAATGGTACCACATTGGATTTAAACAAGTCCAGTGTATAGTGCATACAAAATGCCATCCACAATGCAGTTGCCAAGGCTTCCTGTGGAGTGCCTTTGCTACATTAACTTAGCTTAATGATAGATGAAGGAAACTTGGCTAGGCTTAGAAATCCCCCTCCCCCCCAGATTGTTAGCCTAGTAGCAGTCTATGAATCTGACTATTATTTATGAAACAAATGGAATAAAAGTTACAGATGGACGTTTTAGCAGCCAGAGACTCTTGACAAAACATGAGTCCCCACATGAAAACATTTGTAAGTTTACCTGAGTATGACTAAGTAATGTGCATTTACTAGCATTAGATAAATGAATGTTCAATGTGCTACCATACCACATCTCTGTGTGGGAGTCTTTGTTATACAGAGGTCTGCATACCTGTGGGTTGGGTTGTGCAGTATAGTGGGAATGTGAGTTTACTAATTGTCCTCTTTCACTACCTAATACATCTAGAATATTGGTACAGTGTCAAGATTTGCAGTATCCTGCAATTCCACTGGAATGGGTGGGGTTACATAATTTATGCAAATTGTATGATAATCACTATCCAGATTTTTGGCCAGTTGTACCTACTTTTCATGGGCCTTTGCCCAGATTTTTGATGTTTCCAGGTTGAGAGGTATGGAAGTCACCCATGAGTATTGTATTGGGTTGAATGGAGAAAGCCTCCAGCAAGTGTTATGGGTTTATTGGATCATCGAGGGTGGCCTATAGCTTACAAGGATACAATATGGGACTTGCCTGTGGAAATCTAGCTAGGGAGAAGCTCAAGGGTGATCCTTGTTTGCCTAATCTTGACTCAAATTTGTTGTTGATATGGAGTGAACACCTCCAACGTTTGCTCCCTGCCTGTGCAGTAACTGGCTTGAATGTGTGGAATCCATTGCAGCCCTGCACTGCCAGGTGTTCTCTGTGGCTTTAAACTTTTAAACTAAGTCTCACTTCTTCTCTCTTCTCCACTTCTCCCAACAGTCTACAATAAACCCCAATTCCCACCAGCATTTCAGAAAGTAATTAATAAAAAGTGTATAATGTTCCAAACCATGTAAAAACTACAGATAAAAATGATGAGTCCTA
Source organism: Protopterus annectens (assembly GCF_019279795.1). NCBI lineage: Eukaryota > Metazoa > Chordata > Ceratodontiformes > Protopteridae > Protopterus > Protopterus annectens. The sequence continues at coordinate 434,394,254 of NC_056741.1, read as the reverse complement.
ATGTATAATAAAGCACTTTTTTTTTTTTTTTTAAATTGCCACTGTACCAGTTTATAGCTTTCAGGAAAAGGGTAGCACTCTTCTTAGTTTAACCATGATCTAGTCAATTTACTCAGTGTAGAGATTACGATTCCATTGCTAAACTAGAGGTTGTTTCTTAATGAAACACATTGTGGATTTAAAAATTGTACACAGAAATGCATACACACTTCCCCATGCTGATTTATTACTCCCTCTGCTCCCCAGACTATACTCCATGCTGATTTACTACTCCCTCTGCTCCCCAGACTATACTCCACAGTGCCCTTCCTTTGGTTCCTGGTGTGCTGTACAAAAACTGAACATATTACTTACATTTAGTGTACTATTTTACCATGCTTTCTGCTACTCTGTCACCCACACTGCTCTCATGAAAATGGCAATCTAGCTACTTAGTCAGCTCTACGAGGTAGAAGGATGAAGCCTTGACCTAGAATCAACAGTACCTGGGTTAATCTGGTTGGCTTTGTAACGATGGACTGCCTCCTTGCTTCTCAGGGCAGGGGGATGAGGGAAAGGGGCACGTTGGGGAGTTGTGAATCTACCAAACTTCTGATGGCAATACTAGCAACATGGTCAAGCTCACAGTGGACTGGTGAGAAAGGCTGGATATCAGATCAGCAAGGTTTCACTGTGTAGATGGAGGTGTGACCATAGTGTATTATTACACAATTGAGCTTGAGGCCCCAGGGAAGCTCAGGAGGTGTGACATTCACCTTGTAATATCGCAATCCAAGCACTCATGCAGAGCAGGGATGCCAGCAGGTCAGGGGTTTCTTCTGAATATAGCCCTTGGCTCCAGAGTGTGATGTTATCACTCCCTTGCCCCTAGTGCTAAGGAAACAAATGTGCGATTGGGCAGCCAGGGTAATAATGGAGTAGTCAGAAAGGATTGGGGGGTGGGGAAAATCAGCTGCTCTAAAGGTAGAGAATATTTATACATCGCAGTCTTTAGGGAAAGCATTCTACAAACACAGCTACCAAGAATATTAAAATCACTTCCTGAACATGTGGGAATAATCTCATTTTAAATTTGCTATTATTAAATGTGGCTCTGTACAGGAAAGATGCACAAATGAGATACCTTAACTAAACAAAAAAGTTGAATTCCCCTGAAACCAGTATGCATCATCTCATATCTATCAAAATAAAGTCTATAGGCTGGGTGAAAACTCCATTAGTGGTATACAGCATATGTAGTAAATACTACAGCACTGCAATTAACAGTTTTACCTAATAAACGACTTTTGGAAAGCTGGATTACTTAAATGTCTAAAACAAAAAAAAGAGAGACATATGTGCCCTTTATAAAATAAACTGAAAAATACATCTTTTTGTAAATAAAATCATTCTGATTAAGAGTGCTAGAGAGTCTTATTGACTGGACAGCAAAACAAACTATGAACAAACTTTGACCGACCAGTTATATATGGAATACAATTGGCAGACACCTGGAATCAACGTTATCTGGGTTATCTGGTTGGCTTTGTAAAGCCTCTTATGCAAAAAAAAAAAAAAAAAAAAAAAAAAAATTACCTTCATGAAGTTATTAAATTCAGTGTTCATAAATGTTTCAAACTCTTTAGGTGTCAAATAGTTTTTAGTAGGACCAGTATATTTCTTAAAAGTATTTGCCATGAGTTGCATCGCGACACACACTTCTGAAGTCTTACCGGAACCTTGAGAAGCTATAGTAGCCATCTGAAAGAAAAAATACAACTTTAAAAACAAAAGAAAAAATAGAAATCAAAACATATTGTAATAAAAGCAGAACCTGATGACAGCAGTATTAAGCAACCAAACTAGGAGGGGCCGACCTGCTACCTCAGATAAAAACAGCTGGATCCAAGATCGGCTACTGATCTGGGAAGTAGAGTGTCTTCTTTGTAATGGACTAGACAGAGTGACAGAGCTCTCTCTTCCCATACTGTGCAAGGGGTAGCCAAAGTGGCATGTACCATGAATGAACATGTCACTTGGACCTTTACATGTAAAGGCACAAGTTGAATATACTGGTTACTTACGTGAATTATGTATCCAATATTCAACCATGACAAGACAGAAGCTGCATTGAACATCTAGCTGTCCTTTGTGCCTTAGATTGAAAGTTGGACGCCTTCAGTAGGCATGTCTGGCTGAAAATAGGAGTGGACATGTCATATGCAATATAGGTCCTATTTTAAAGACTTGCTCTACTGCAACTGATTTATTGTAAGCCCGTTTTGTAGATAAGCCATGTACAAGTTCAATTATACAAAAGAGCAAGGAGTCTGGCCCATAGGTATTATACTAGATAGGAAAGAACATTTTCAGGTTTCACTAAACACATTAGACCTGCTGCTCTCCTCTAATAGGTGGTCATCAGAAACAAGGACACAGCAGATGCAGTATTCAGACTACCAATGTCTGCAGACACTGGTGAAGGAAAGCTGGGACTACACTGCTAAACCACCAAAAACCTCAGAGTTAACTTTCAAATCTTGGACATTGCCCACAGTTTACTAAAATATGACATTATCCATGCTCTAGTATTCATACTTTTAGCAGCACATTTCCCAAACTGGTTTACAACACTGCTTTTGCAAGGGTCACTTTTATGCTCCAACAAAGTACAAGCATGCCTTAGACCCTTTGTTTTAAGGAAGTCACCTGTTGCAGTACATTCAAATGAGGCTCCAATTCCAACGTCAGTTGCTTTTATCAGAGCTTGTCTGCAGCTTTTAAGAGCGCAGTCTTAACAAGGGTGATGGCTTGTTACTAGTACAATTGCACATTATGCCATACTCCATAAGAACTGCAATATAAAGAAAACTTAAAGAGCACTTCATGGTATCTAGAAATGGGGGGGGGGGTTGTCCTAATAGGACTACAAGGTCTATTTTACTGCACCAAATTCTTGTCCTTGAAATATTCTACGTAAACCATATCCAGAGATGGAAAAGACATTCTAGTAGGCATTTTAAAACTGCAGCTGAACCTATTCACCAGCACAAACTACATTCAAATAAACACGCACCATTCAGATGTAGAGCAGAGTTAAAAGCACCGTCTTGCTAGGAAAAAGTCACCCCCCCCCCCCCTCATTTATAGCCCATAGCACTGAAAGAAAAAGGCAGCCTTAGCATTCCCAGGGTACTTTTCCTTTCTTTTACAGTACCACTTCCACCAGCCAGAACAAATCGGGCATAGCAAGGACCAGGTCACAGTTGTAGGAGCCATTATACAACTTATAAACTATACCAAAGCAGTTTCTCTCTTCAAAAAGAGACAGTACCCAAAAGTAATAATTCCCCAGCTACAAAATTTAATATTAAAATGGAGAATCTTTTGAAAATTCAGTAACGAAACTCAAACCAAAAATAGAAAATGCAGTCCAAAAACTACAGGTGTACAAGAACGTAAAATAAAGCCTTCAACAGAAAGATTACAAAATACTTTCCAACAGCTAGTTGGTTCTGCTATTACAAACAAAACAGTTGGTGGTCAGTAATTCAGTTCTGGTGCAACAGACAGGCAACATTTATAGGCACAAACTTGCTAATTCTGGGCAGCAATCTCTCTCACTTCAACTGCAGATTCAAAGACTTTCTTTGATGCGCAGAAACTGTTAAGTGTTCTCCCGAAACACACACAAAAGAAAGCACAGACTGACTTTAGGTCAACCAATAAAAAGATGTTATATACTCACCATAATGTTCCATCGGAGTAGTTATACTTATTTGTCTTCAACCTGTGGGTATTCAGATCCAGATCGGATCAGAAACAGCATCTGATCTGAGCTCCAAGCTCCTCCCCTTACCCATAATGCCCCTCCACCATCTCCTTCCTTCCCTCAGATTGAGTTTGCTGAACCAAGAATAATAAGCCCAACCAAATTACCTTACCACTAAAAAACAAAACACAGTCACACCAAGTACCACCACAAAAAAAGTGTACCTGTCCTATATGCCCAAACAGAACCAAAGTGAGAAGGTCAGGGGGAAGGAGGGATGGATGGTTGAAGACAAGTACAACTACTCGGATGGAATGTTATGGTGAGTACATAGCTTCTTTATCTGAAGTAGTTTACTTCATCTTCAACTTGTGGGACAGAGTCTCCAGCTACCAACATCTGGGTATCCTGCATGGAAGGATATTTTGGAGCACCACGGAGCCAAATGATGCCCTACTCTAGCACACTATATCCAATTTGTAATGGGAAATGAAGGTATGAGATGAAGACCAAGTAGCTTCAGAACAATCATCAAATGACACACTAGACCAAAAGGCTGCTGAAGTAGCCATAAATCTAGTGGAATGGGCTTTGATCACACCTGGAGGAGAGATGCCTTTGTCATAATATGCCCAGCTAATATATTGGAAAATCCATCTAGCAATGGTGGGTTTGGAGACTGGTTTACCTAAAAATGGTTTGGAATACGGCACAAACAATTGATCTGATTTACAGAAAGGCTTTGTTTGGTGTAAATAGAATCTCAGTTGTCTGTGTACATCTAATATGTAACTTGTATTTGCCCTTGTTTTTGAAATTTGGGAAGAAAAAGAAGATTTATTAGTTTGGTTAATATTTTCAGAAGCCACTTTTGGAAGAAAAGAAGGGTTCATGCGCAAAGAAACCCTGTCCTTATGAAACACCATATATGGAGCTTTGATGGAAAAAGCTTGAAGCTCAAATACCCTCCTGGCTGAAGTAATGACCACCAAACAAGCAGTTTTCCAAGACAGAAATTGCAAATCTACAGTCGGTGCTGGTTCAAAGGGTGGGGAGACTAAGGCTTGTAAGACAAAGGAAAGATCCCAAGAGGTGTTTGATCTTTCACTGGAGGTTGTAACATGAAGGTTTCTCTCAGGAAGGTCTTGCAAAGCCTAGACAAGGCTAAGGAAGCCACGTTTTCCCCCCACATGGAAGTTCAAAATGGCAGCCAGTTGGACTTCTGCTGCCAGAATGTTTTTAACTGGAGAAGCCAAACTGGGAGTCCTAATAATTAGTGGAACTGGAGCAGCAAAGCTGTAAGCTTCAGACTGTTCAGGTCTGGGTAAAGTATCCCTTAGGGATGAGAAATAAGATCCGGAACCAGATGCATGATGGAACTACTAGGCAAGACCAAAGAGGGAAACCAGACTTGGCGAGGCCAGAATGGGGCAATGAGGATTACTGAGCTCCCAAGCCTGCAGGCTTTCTGAAGAAATGTTGGAATGAGAGGTAGAGGATAAGCATAAAGAGTACCAGGAGGCCAAGCATGAACCAGTGCATCTCTGGGGACTTCCCTCTGTGGAGGGTTTAGAGTGAAGAATTTGCTGCACTTGCATTGGAAGGAGATGCAAAGAGATCGCAGAAAGGGCAGCCCTACTTGAAGATCTGCTCTGCTACTAAAGGATTCAAAGACCACTCGTAAGGCATCAGAAGAGTCCTGCTGAGCCTGTCCATTAAAATTTTGGACCATCCCAGAATGGTGTGTTGCCACCAGAAAGCAGTCAGTGGAGACCGCCCATTCCCACTCTCATGGCTTCACGACAAAGGGGGGTAACATCTGGTTCCACCTTGCTTGTTGATATACCAGACTACAGACATGTTGACCGGCTGGATGACAATAGTCCCCAGAGGAAGATGGGCTTGCAATGCTAGAAGAACCACCCTCATCTCCAGGACATTTATATGCAAATTGGTCTCTGATGGGGACCAAGTGCCTTGGACTGTCCTTCCCAAGCAGTGTCCCCCCCACACCAGCTGGGATGCTTCCATGGTCACTGTGGTCATGGGAACGATGGAAGAAAGGGACGTCTTTGCACCAGATGAGTGACTCTGCAGACACGTGATATGCGTATCAGATGGGACAAGGGCAAGACCAGGCAGGACCAGTGAACCGCCAATGTCCACTGGAGAACTCATGTGCAAACAGGCAAAGGGCAGGAGGTTGATGGGGGCTGCCAGAGCAGAGAGCCCGAACTGTGGCTGCTGATGGGTTGGATGGTTGAAGAAAACAAGACGTGGAGTTTCAGATCATTTATCCTCTCTGGGGTGAGACAGACTCTTATTTGAATAGTACCTAGCCAAACTCCAATGAAGTCTAACCTCTGGATCGGGACTGACAATAGGGGAGGTGGTGCAATGAATGGAATGGAATAGCCTCTAAATATGATTTTTAACACCAAACAATCTGTTGTCAGGACTCCCACTCTGTTGCGTGTAATGAATGACTGCCCCTAAAGATGAGCAGTCAGGAAACCCCTCAGGGTTGCTGCACGGGTCTGTCAGAGAAAGGTTCCCAAAACCTGAAGTACTTCCAAGACCCCCTCTGCCTCTGTTTTAACCCCCTCTGGGGGAAGAAGAGTCCCGAGTGTTCTGGGAGAACTGAGATTTCCAGAACCACATCTTCCTTCTCCAGGAATCAACGAGGGGCAAAGATCTCTGAGGGGCGGAGAAGCAGATCCCAATGGCAGACAGTGCCTTCCCGTCATCTTCACTCTAGACCAGCGTCTCACGTACGGACTTCCGAAACAGGGAAGAGCCATCATAAGGAGCAATTGCAAAGGCCACCTTGAAAGGTTCCAAAAAATTGACATAGCTGGAGCCAGGCGTGTTGCCTCATAGCAACACTGGACCCAGCTGCCCTAACAGCTCCTCCATGGCATGGGAGAGGAGGCGCATGGACGTATTGGCAACTGCTTTCAGAGTGGCCATGTGTGCAGAGAACATTTTGCCCTCTGCCAACGTGGTCTCTGGGGTTGACTCAGCGACTTCCTCAACTAAGTTGCACTGCAGTCAGATAACGTGTGCTATGTAGTTCAGTGCCCTTATGGTGAAGGTGGCTGAGGCATAAACTCACTTCCCCAAACGATCCATCATCTGCAACTCCAGGTCAGGGGGATGGACTGTAGAGCTCTCATGTGTGAGCTCTTTCTTGGTGGCAGCTGCCACCACCATAGCATCTACTGGGGACCCCTTGCTACAAATGGTTCTGTCCGAAAGGGGGCTAAGAATCTTATCTGGCCTTTTCAGGATTGGCTCCACAGTGTCTGGCTCCTTCTGTGCTCTGGAGATTAGGTCCATGAGTGGATCTACAAGGGGGGTGGACACCCAGGAGTAGATGGACCTGTGCCAAATGCCTCCAGAACACAGACTCATCCTGGGTTGGATTTTGGGCAGACCAGCCCCCTCTTTGGCATAGGAGTTCCATGATGTCTCCAAAGGAGAGACCTTTGGGGGGTGAACCTGGAGAAACCTTTCCCTTCTTCCAAGCCAGTGTCATCAGTGAGGGACTCCTGACAGGAGTCAAGTGTCTCCTTTTACACATTTGCTTGATACCCTCTTCAGTGGGGCTCTGAGGGGGACTCACAAACTTGTTGCTGCTCCCTGGGGCAAATCATGCACGGGCTGTCTCAGAGATAACAGGAAGAAGAAATGGTCAGAGGTCTCAACCCACTAGAGAAGACCCTCTCCACCACAAATGCCAAAGGAGAGGAGACATCCTGCGAAATGAGTGACAGAGCCACTCCCCTCAGGTCAGACGGGGAAGCCAGAGCCGAGCCTACTGGAGCAGACATACCCAGGGGGAGACTGCACTCTGACAAATTCTGAGCTGTAAGCACCCCTTTGGATCCAACGCAGAGGCTATGGCTCCAAGAGCTCAGATCGGATCCAGTCAGACATGCTCAAGGCTATGGCCGGCATTGAGGCATTGAGGTACAAGGTCCCATCGATGCCGACCCCCAGACCCCAAGAACTCTCAGATCCACAGACTCCAAAACCAAGGGTTGGATCAGAGAAGGAGCTCTGGGGGTGAAAAATGTTGCGAGCTCCCTGCTCCGGAATGAGAGGGGCCAGGCAAGACTCATCTGGAGTTGGGTGTGGATGAACTTCCACATCATCCTGTCCATCTGACTCACTCAAGCTGCGGGTGGAATGGGAGGAAGATGCCACTGACACCGGCTGCGAGTGCCAGTGAGGGGAGGCTCTAGATAGTGGCCTGGACTCCATCAGCTCCGGGGAGAACCTGGTTGAGTGGAGCCATGGGGTACTGGGTCTAGGAGTTGTCCTGGACTTTGGGGGAGAACCCGATGGACCAGAGCAGTCGGGGAACCACTTTCTAGGCCAGTCATCTTTTCTCCCCCTCCAAAGGCCTCGAGCCAGGGGTTTGAATCCCAGAGGCCTGGGGAAGAGGAGGATACAGTAGCAGCCACTGCAGAAGCAGTGACAGGGACAGCTGTCCCTGATGCAGGCAGGAGCCTCATCACTAATTTAGCCCTCCTGTCCTTGAGAGCTCTAGGGTTAAAGCCACACAAATAGAGCAGGCTGTATCTAAATGGGCTCCTCCTAAGCATACAACGCATAGAGTGTTGTCATTGGCTGGAGAGAGCTTAAAGCCACACTCAGTGCATTTTCTAAAGACTGGCTTGGGGTCTCAGCCATGTCTAAAGAAGGCCCCACACAAACTCACCCACACACACTAACAATTGGACCGACGAATAGGCATGAGTTAGGGGAGGGAAAATAGGGCACCTAACTTGGACTAAGCAACTCTAAAGCACTTACCCCCAAGAGGTCTGGAGCTCAGCAACCATGATGCTTAGCTGTAAAGTGGCAAACAAGATCTGAGGGAAGGAAGGAGATGGAGGGGCATTATGGGTAAGGTGAGGAGATTGGAGCTCGGATCAGATGCTGGTGATGCATTCATCTCAGATCTGATCCGGATCCGAATACCCACAGGTTGAAGATCAAATGAAGTAAACTACTTCAGATACTCATTTTTCGGAGTTCATTTACATGAATGGAGTGAATAGGAGTGTCCTGGAATGAAACAGCACTGGGGAATAATTTTAGTAAAATCCCTTTTTAAAAAAAAAAAAAAAAAAGCTCCTTATTGAATTACTGGGGGGAAAAAAAAAAAAAAAAAAAAAGATGAAGGCTGCTATTATACTTTTTACATTTCTCCCTACTTTCTAGACCTCGGATAAGTTTGGTTTGTTAGGGTATCTCAAAAAACATGGCAAGAAAGTGAAGGTGCACCCCATTAGTTAAAATGGGCAGTTCTCTTTCTTGACATTCCACCTACATTTGCATCACTGGCACCATTCCTGTGCTAAACTGTCATTGTAGGAATACAATCCCAAGCGTCTTTGTGAAAACGTGTTCTGCAACATTTCTACCATACAAGTGGCAAAGCTTTTGGAAGGCCTAAACTGGCTCCAAGCTTTTTTTTTTCCTCAGTAGCATACGACTCCTCACATGGCTGTCTACAATGGAGATCCACTACTAAATATCTCTCATCTCCCTTTCAAGATGTCTGGATAAACTACTGCCCTCAACCTGTGGTTTAAAAGTATTTACCTGCAAATGAACACTTTACTGTAATCAGCATGGGCTAGTACAAAGTCACCTCATGACCTCCTTAATTTCTGGAATGCCTGTTCAAGAGGACATCAGAATAACTTTATCTTGTCTGTAGGTTGGGTGGTTATATATTATTACAATAAAGGAATGAACTTCTAATACTCATACGGCCTGAAGGAGTGCTCACACTTTCTTCCAGATACCAGGACTAGGACTATGCTTTAATAGCCTTCACCTTGACAAGCATTAATAGCCTTCACTTTGACAAGCATTAATGGCCTTCACTTTGACAAGCATTGACTAGATTTTGCCACAACTGAACCAGTGAACAAATTAACATTACCTTTTTACCTTTCTCAGCACATCTACAACAAACATATTACATATAATCAGTCTTGGAGGATCACCTACATGAAACAAGACCATGGCTTTCAGATCCTGCACCCAGAATCAGAAAATTCCTGGGCCTAGCATCCCAAAGGCACTCTGATAAATTTGTAATCCAAACAGGGTTATGAAATCTACAGCAGTGGATTCCTTCTAAGTTATTTATTAGTAGTCCTTAGGTCAAGTCAGTAGATCGCTATACCCATCTACAACCAAGATATATTCTATACAAAATCTGGTGCTCACATCTTGGCTCCAGCATTACCAGTGAAGTCCACCAATTGTTGAATTCCTATACTGCTCCAGGCCTAAAATTACCAGCGGTTACTTCTGCACATTTGCTCACCTTGCTCAGACACCCTGTACAGAACCTGTTTGAATATCCGTGGACATTGTATCCAGTTGGACATGCCCTGGCTTAACAGTAAACGCATTTCCAAACTCTTTACCTGGGTAGGGGATAGCCACTTCATCCAAGTGTTACCATTTTTCAAATGAGGCTCAGTCAATCACAAGTTTCTTTCCAGATTTTCCATGCAAATCAACTGCAGATACCAATGCCTTACAAGGCTTCCTCATCTTAACACCAGAGTGCATTCATACCTCCTGCCTAACAACTCTGCACCTCAGTTAACATCCATTACCATACTTTACAATAAGAGGATCCCCATGCAGCTTATTTTCTCAAATAGAAACAACCACCACTTTTTGCACAGTATTCAAGTCATAACAGACCTTTTGTTGCCATTTTGTTATATCCATATTACCTTTGCAAGTACGGCTGGTCCTAAAAATTTATAACACTCCACCCTCTGTGGTATTTGTATTTGCCCCTCCATTCATTCAGCATATATTAAATCTAGGGAAACCCCACTTACCCTTTAACAATCATGGGTCTCAAATGGTGAAAAGCCTGTGAACTCTTGGGACAAACCTCTGTACTCAGTTTTTGTGGCTGTCCCTCTAAAGGGCATGTTACATGCACAGATATTTCCAACAGAGTAGTACCGTTGCCTTCTACATAACTGATCAACTCTTCATCCTAAAATTGTATTCATCTTACCTTTACTAAACTCACTATGCATAATCTAGTCACCTCATCTAGTCACCTCTTTCATCTTACTGGTCTCCATTAACATTCCTAACCTAGGTACCGCTACCCTACTTTTCTCTATGCTACCTTTTCTTTACCACTTGTGGTACTAGATCAAAAATGGCAGTGCCTTGTGTTGCAGCAGCTACTCTGGCTCCTGGTGTGCATTTTGTGGCTCCTGGTGTGCATTTTGTATTTATGTATTTTCTGTTAACTTACTACCAGTTTGTGAGCTGGTTTGTTGGTCAGATGTGCAGCTGTCTGCAGCGGTGGTGTTTTGGGGCGTTAGGCTGTGGATTTACTGTGTTTTTGGATTATTGGGCTGACCATGGTCATTCAGGGCCTACAGCTATTGGCAGTTGTGAAGGCAGAAACCTGGGTTGGTCTGCTGGTTTGAATGTCTAAGGGATTGGTCTAGGACTTGGGACATTAATGTTGCTGAAATGGAGCTAGCAACGATGTGCATGTTGTAGATAGTGAGGATTGCTGTGGTCGTGTGATGGTCAAGCATGGTTAATGCAGATGTGGTGCCTTCAGACAGCTTTGACTTGTCGTTCTTGTTTGTTGTTGTCTTATTGTTTGTTGTTGTCATAGTGTATGCGCATTTTGTTTGTTTGCACATGAGCCCAGAACTAAAATTATAAGACCTCTACTTATGAGGCGAGTGTGGTATTCATTATGCTGCCTCTTAGGCACACAACCAATGGACTCATTAAAAACATGCAATGAACTTACATTTAAAGCTATAAAAAAGGGACAGGAAGAGTATCAATTGTATGCGACTAATGTTCTGCCCACTTCTTCATACGTGGATGGACTACCTTGCCTAGAACAAAATCTATTTCATAAGAACTGAAATATCATCTCTTCTCATCTTGTGCATACAGTGAAGTCAATACACTCCCTCAATGGTGCCATCTTTATTTCTTTTCTAAGGACATCTATATAAAATCATTCATGCCTGTTTAATGACATTCCTCTTTCTGAACCTGTCCTCAACTACATCCTGCAAGTTTAAAATGAGTGGAAAAACAAACCGTAAAGTCTAAACCAAAATCCAAGAAAAACGGCTGTGTCAGCGTATATCCAAAGTAGTATTTATTGCATAAATTACACAAGCGCTTTCACCCTAACTTAATTGTAGGGCTTTTTCAAGTGTTAAAACAGTATCACTGTCCGTTAACCATCTTTAAATACCAGGGTTAAAAAAAGGCGCCAAAAAAGACATGTTAAATTTAAAGTGAAAGCACACATTTAAAATCACAGAATGTAATCATTCAAAAATAAAACATTAAATGTCCACTTATTCCATTGAAAGTACAAAAACAATACTTAAAAAAATATATGTATAGTATAAAGGTTTAAACGCAAACTATAAATACCACAAGTAAAATAATTTTTGAAATATATCCAGTAAAAGAAATGAATTTCACCAACAATACCATTATAAAACTTCTGCTTTTTTGATTAAATAAGGCTCAATAGAAATATAATCGTTAAGCCCTGGGGGGTGGGCGGCATTAAGCCCTGGGGGGTGGGCGGCATTCAATCTTATTTGCCAGTAGGTCTCCCTACAGCATAACCAGTTCTCCCAGTCTCCCCCTTTGGGATCTACTGGGACTGGTTCAAGAATTCCAAATCAGAAGCCTGTATGCTCAGGCTAATTTTGTAGGTGCTTACCTTAATGCATTACTTGTATTTCCTTTCCTAATGTTCATAAATGTGTTTATTCAACGCCCTCTCTGATTTCCCTACATAGAAACCTGAACAGTCTCTACACAGGGCTAAATATACAATACCTTTAGTGTAACAGTTACCCTTCTTGAAATAAATCCTATTATTACCATCATTTTAAGGTAATAGCCACGTCCTCCAAAATGTACCTACAATATCCACACCTACCACATCTATTTGTTCATTTATCTGGGTAGTATGTATTCCTATAAGTACTACTTTCAAAAACTTTTTTGAAATTCGTTCCAGTTTTAAAAACAAAGTTAGGTTCACCCACTTTGTGCACTACATCCTTATTGTGTCTTAACATCTTCCAGTTCCTTTGAACTAGGGCCTTAACATCCTTAGCAGTGTTACTATGTTTAAAGTACAAAAGACCTTTTAAAAACCTGTTCAACAACAACCACTCATCACCCATAGAGGTTTCCAGTACTTTACTCAAAATGGGTTGGTACCTTGTAGCACGTCCTTGTATGATTTCATCTGACACCTGGTTTAATTAACCAGTTAGGGTAACCCCTTGAAGTAAATAAATCAAAAATAAACTCAATTTCTACTATAAAATCACTCCACTCTGATGTCATTCTGGCCACTCTGACCATTTGGCCCTTAACAATACTCTTTTTTGTTTCCAAGGGTGGTCACTTTTGTATAAGGGAGGTGAGAATTACTAAAAGTGGCCTTTCTGTGAATTCTTGATTTCAATCCCCCTTCAGTTTTATCTACCCTCACAGCCAAGTAGTCAATCCCACCCTAGTCAAATTTGAATGTAAACTTTAAGAAGTCAGTAGTAGAATTCAAAAACTCAGAAATAACATTCTCTGGTCCTTCCCATATAATGAACAAGTCATCCAAAAACGTTGGTACAACCTAATTATTTTTCCAAAATACAGAAGGGAACAAGTACTGTAATTCCCATTGAAGGAGAACTAGATTTACATAAATGGGGGCACATGCTGCCCCCATAGCTACACCTCTAAAGTTTCCCCTTCAAAGTACACAAAATTGTTTTCTAAAACTATTCTCACAAGTTCAACAAGTATATCAATATCAAAACTCAAAAGGCACCTTTGGTCTTTCAAAGGTAGCCACAAATAGTCCAACCCCTCATCAGTTGGACTACAGGTGAACCAAATCAACCACTTCAATGGTTAGGAAATATGTTTCACCTTCATATGGTTGCAAAATTAAACTGCGTAAAAAGTCCCACGAGTCCTTTAACAAATGATCGTACGGGAATATGCGCAAGTATATGATCCAAAAAACATGGACATCCTGCAAGTTCACAATCTGTTTATTAAGACTCAATAGGTAAATGCAGCATTCTGTGTTCTTCCCTTTCACAGATTTCATATGCTTTAAAGATAGAGGACCAACTATTTGCTGATCTTTACTACTTTTAAAACTTCTTGCACATAGTTACTATGATGGGGTAATATCCTAGACCCCATGTTACACTTACTTGCCCTACAGGAACCAGTTAAACAAGGGGGGGGGGGCTTACAAATATTGTATTGGTTCTATTCTGAGAAGTAGCAGAATCAGTCATCATTTTACATCTTACTACATGAGGCAAAGTTTTGGCATAAATGAAACCTGCTTGAGAAGATTCTGCAGGGTTATCAAATTAAAGCAGTGGGTGTCCCATGACAAACGTTCATGAGCTAGACCAGAAGTCGTACATCAAAGTTTCTTCAGACATTCAGGCATGTAGTCTGCTAGAAAACCTAGTACGGGCTTGACCACATCTTCTCTGCGTTACTTTTTCACCATGACAATGCCAATAAAAGTCAGACATCTCAGTAATCTAACAATGCATTTAAGCCAGGTAATGTCTGCCAGTTGTAGACTGAAGAGGACATTAGGATACAGACCAAAAACATTAGCACTTTTTGTTGTAACAGAGCTTTAGAAAGGCAGTGTTTTTGAGAGAAAGGTTGTGTTGCAAGGGTGAAAAAGGTTTTAGGAGTTTTGAACTCAAGCAAAAAGAACTGAAGGAAGGCCTACTACAAGGTCTAGTGCTAAAGCAAAACCTGAGCAGAGAGACAAAAACACATGCTTCCTTGCTTATAGGAGGAAGAGGGTGGAGGGTTTGGTGAATACACAACATCACAGCTGTTATCAGAGAAGGCATTAGGTGAAACTGAAGAGGTTTTGAACACAAATTGTCAAGACTGTTGGTCTTTATAATGGAGTTACTTTGTAATGTACTTACTTTTCTCACTTGCTTAGAGAAAAACAGCTCTTGTACTCACTTTCCTCACTTAACTAGAGGAAAATAGTTTTTTATTCAGGCATGTCCAAGGGTCAGCTCCCAGTGTTCTTTCCTATCTGATGAATCTGGGCATCTTGAGGCAATGTAGAAATTGCCTTATGTACACATACAACCCTCTCCTCCTACCACCAAAACACTACAACCTGCAAGAGATGCACTTATCTAGCCAAATTGGAGGTAAAGCTCTCTCCAACCAAGACTGAACTTGACAATCATGAAGAGAAGGTAAACATTTGCACCACACTCATCACAGTCTCATTAAATCTACACCACCAAAATCCACACATAGTAACACAAACATTTGTGGAGGCTCTCAATAATAATCTGTCTAAGCAACAGAGACCTCCATAGCAGAAATGCAAGCAACCTCCATCCCCCAACACAACCCAAATGACACATAGCCCACAGACTCTGTGCCACTCAACCACAGCCAATAAGGCAAAACAACGTACCCAACACACTAGTCATAGGTGACTCTATAGTCAGGCACACTGATGTCCCACTCACCAGGCTAAACAAGGAGACGGTTACTGTCAGCTGCCTGTCAGATGTCAGGATCCACCACATAACCCACACACTGAGGTCACTCCACAAGTACAAATGTGTCCATGTTGGTGTGAATAACCCGAGATGTACCCCCCTGGACTACATGAAGAGACATGGAAGAGCTCTCGGATCTTGTAGTCCAGGCAGGTATGACCCTAGCCCTGACTAGCATTCTGCCATCGCCCAGAATGATACCGCAGTACAAGGACAAAATGATTGACTTCAACAATTGGATAAGCTTCTGGTGTCATTCTAAGGGGATCCAGTATCTGTCTGCTTGGGATAACATGATCGACAGACCACAATGCTTTGCTACAGATGGCCTGCACCTGTCGCCCCTGGGATTCCAGATACTGGATAAGGCTCTTGCTGCCCCTATAGTGGCTTTTTTAGGCAAGGTTCAAATAAATTCACCACCGTAACAGGAACAGGCAAGCAAAAACGGAGGGTAATGCTACAAGTCTAAATCTCAAAATGCACTCACTCGAGGTACTCCTGAAAATGGAGAACATCAATATCTGTGCAGTGGCCGAGACCTGGTTAAAGGCACCAGACAGCACCCCTGCACTACCAGGCTATAACTCATACCACACTTTTCGGCCATGTAACCTGGACCGAACCAAAGGCAGAGGCAAGTCCATATTCATTAAGGATATCCAAACCTCCAGGCTAGTTGGTCAGCATAATGCATCCGAGGTTATCCAAGTGCAACTAACTCTGGGCAAAACTGCAATCCAAATTGTAGCTTGCTACAGATCCCCTACCATGCCCCAGGATTCCCACTCCTCTTTTCTTGATGCAATATAAAATATTAGGGTTCAACCAAACACCCTGAGACTTCAACTACCCCCACCATTAATGTACCAACTCCTTAGCTCAACGCTTTCTGGAATTCATAAACTCCAAAATGTCCTGGATCAACTTATCCACACCCCCACCAGGGTCAACAATATCCTAGACCTAGTCATTACCAACATGAGTCACTGGTGTTCCACACCTGAAGTCAACTCCTCGTTGGTCCGATCCAACCATAAGCTAATCACCGTTGATATCCACATCCTGCCCCCATTAAGGAAACCACGGTAAAATATTTCTCCAAAGCCAACTTCATGCTTCTTAAGACAGAAGTGGTGAACTTCAGGACACCCATGCAGATGGACAATACAGTTACAACTGCTGAATCCCACACAAATGCACTCTATAAGCACTTACATGAGTACAAGGATCATGCTCTCTCAAAACAGAACCAAGACGCTAACCTCCAAAAAAAGGAAGCCAATCTGGTGGTCCCCTGCCATAAACAAACTGTACAACAGAAGGAAGAAACTGTTGCAAAAGAGTAAAATCCCATGAGTGGAGGAGCTCCCTGGTCAGCCTCAGTAAGAAGCTGAGATCCCTTCTAAGAGTCTCCAAAGCTAGCTATGAAAACAAATCACCACTAATTCTTAGGACAACCACAAAGCATTCTATAGCTATGTCAAGAATCTCAATGGCAACACCCAGATCTGCTCCGAGTTACAGCACAATGGCACAAAAATTACAGAGCCAACTGATATTGCCAACATCCTGGCAGATAGGTTCAGTGCTAACTTTACCCCCCGCCCCCTAAAGGGCCCATATCTATACAGGAAGAATGCAGAGTCCCAGTACTAACTTTACCCCCCACCCCCTAAAGGGCCCATATCTATACAGGAAGAATGCAGAGTCCCTGTAATCACAAATACGCAAAAACACAGCATCCAGGGGACCGGACAACATCCCAGGCTGCGTTTTACATGAACTTCAGAACGAACTGGCTCCCCACTTAAGCACCATGTTCAATAAATTGCCTCGCATCAGGCTTTGTGCCCACTGAATGGCGCACAGCAACAGTTATCTCACTCCACAAAGGGGGAGACATCACTGATCACAGGAATTATCGACCTATTAGCCTGAAGCCTGGTCTGCAAGGCCACGGAACTAACAAAGACATTGGTAACCTCCAAACTTTGGATCCCACCCAGTTCGGGTTTATGAAAGGCAGATCATGCCTCCTGAACCTGATAAACTTTGAGGCAGTCACCAAAGCCGTAGAGGAGGGCAAGGTGGTTCACACAGCCTATTTTGACCTCGCCAAGGCTTTCGACACCATCCCCCATTCTGAAATTATAGCTAAACTCACTAAACTAGGTATAAATCCCTACACGTCACAAGATGGGTTGCCAACTGGCACACTGACAGAACCCACACTGTAAAAGTTGCAGACTCCAAATCTGACCTCAAAGCAGTGACAAGTGGAGTACCACAGGGTTCCGTCCTGGGACCTCTCCTATTTGGTATCTACTTCTCTGAAGTACAGGCTAACTCAGAAGGCCTCAGGCTAACGAAGTTCACAGATGACTGCAAACTAGGAGCCATAGTCAAGTCCCCAAATGATGTGGGCATCCTACAGAAGGGCCTCGCCGACACAGATGCCTGGTGTCAGAGCCATGGCCTAAAGCTCCATGCAAAAAAGTGCAGCGTCATCCCCTTTGGTAAAAACTCTGTACCCATGAACTACCACATAGGCAGCAATCTACTTAACACAGAAAGTATGATGAGACCTTGGGACCCAGGTGGATAGTAGTCTCCTTTAAAAATAGTCACATCGCCACAGGAGACAGGAAGTCCTTCTGCATGGCACACCTTGTCATAAAAGGGTTCTCATCCAGAAGAAAAAAAAAAAAAAAAAAAAAAAAAAAAAAAGGGTCATTGTTCCCCTCTACTTGACACTCAGACCCATTATGGAGTACAGTCCCACTTTTGGAATGTACCTCACAAGACAACTGCAGCAGCTGGAAAGGCCACAGAAGTACCTCAAAGAGGATTACTGGCCTCAAACAAATGCCCTACACTGACCACCTCAAAAAACTCCAGCTTTACTCCATAGCATATCGCCTACTCAAGGTGATCTCTGCCTAACATATAAAGCCAAGTCAAACCCAAAGGTGTTGGGACATGCTACACCTAAAGAAATCCCAATCCCTCTGAGCTACATGCTCTAGGGACTTAAATCTTGTCACCACAATAAACAGAACATGCTGGAGGGATACATTCCTGTCCCAGATACATCCCATACTCTGGAACAGGCTACCCATCTATGTCAAGCAAAATTCTTCATTAGCATTCTTCAAGAAAAACCTTTATGAGTGGATGGGAAATAGGAAATACACCCCAGGGATCACTTCTGTCTCTCTGCTCGACAGTGGCACAGGAAAATAACTTTCTTGGGTGGCATAAGCGAGGGAACCTTGCTGGCTAGGCTTACGTAGGCCCTTGGGCCAATAGCCTAGTACCTACCTATGAACAACAAGACTTCAAAGTGAGAAATATTACAATCCCTCTGAGAAGTGCTGTTAATTCCCTCCTCTACAGCTGTACTTTGTAATAAAGCTCATGTAATACCAGCCGCTGTACTAATGCGGCCGAATAAAATCCAGTGAAAATAGATTATATGGCTATAGAACTTATGTGCATGTGTGTATTTTTCTAGTACACTATACTATCCCAGATGCTAGCGTCAATGAGCTGCATGAACGAGAAGGATTAGACTGTATAGCTTTAAGTCTCCCCTCAGAAGCTGTGACCATCAACCCTTCCTTATTCTTCTGAGCCATTCCATTCCTTCCACTGACTTGCTACACTCACACGCTAGCTGGGTTAACTGTCAAGCCAAGCAAAGATATCATCCTCCCAACAGCTTCATATCCAGCCTCCTGCAACAGCTTAAGAGGACATCAATGCAGACAAGCTATGAAAGATCTGTCTATGCATGTCTTACTAACAGCAGGATTTGAGGTTTCCATTACCTCTGTAGGCTATGTAATCCTGTTATTTTGGGATAGGCGAGCCAGCAAAATTGCCACTCCTCCCAACCCCTATTCCAGCTGACTCCTTGAAGACCAGCTATATGGGAGAGTCAAGGCTCCATCTGTGAGCAACACAGACTTGGTCTGAAAGCTCGACAGTTACCACAGCTATGGCAAGTTAAGTGGCATTCTAAACCTAGTTTGGTCGCGTGGACATCTTAGTAAATGCTTCTGAACAGGCATACATTAAAATTATTTACTACTGTAACAGCAATAAAAATATCTACTTGGAAGATGGCCGGCTGTGAAACTAGGAAGATGGCCGGCTGTGAAACTAGGTGGGGACCTAATCAAAACTACCCTCCACAAACCCATACCACAAGGACTGAATTATTCTTTGCAGTACACTTTCTGACTTCAGTTCCTTGTGGTGTAATCCCAACCCCATTATTTATTTTGTACTCAATGGAACAAAAGAATGTACTACATTACATACTAAATGCACTAGCAGCAAAGAACTCGAGACAAAAATACCAGTTTTAAAACTCCCATGGTAGCTAAATATCCACTCCATATATGCATAATGTGTGAAAGGGAATGAAGACTGAAACCAAATACCAGTCAGTCCTTCTGAACACAGCTCAAGAGTCAGAGCCAAAACAGCTACAACTGGTATTTGTCAAAAGGCAAAAATCTTAAAATACAATGGCCCACAATCCAAACTAGCTGGCATGAAAATCCCTGATAAAAAGCCAACTAGAAGTTGGATTTAGTCAGCAATTCCCCACCCATTCCCTTAAATGCTTAAGATTCTTAAAGTTATTCCTTAAGATCTAATGCCACATCACTTTACAGGGAGACTGATAAATGGGAGCCAAAAGGAAGGTCTCTCTTGCATCTTTTATCACAACTTACACACCAAGCTAAATCCTAGGATTAGAAAGCATACACTACTGGAATGGGTAGGCACCAGCTATAAGCAGGGATGGTAGTCTGCACAAACTGATTCACTCAATAATAACTAGTGTCATCATAAGTTAAAGGTCTTCCAGGCATTTCAGCCAAATGCACCTGTTCCAGCTCAAGCAGATAGAAAGTGGTCCCATGTTACTCCACTGCAAGATTCATACTGTCCAGGTCAAGCAGATAGAAAGTGATGCCATGTTACTCCACTGCAAGATACATACTGTCCATGAAAACAAATGGGATAAGGATAGTGACTAAGCTTTAAGTCAATATTGCACACATTAACTTTAATGTGATCATACTGAAGAACTACTGTAAAAAGCTTGCTAACAGCAACCACTTATATTTTGGAATGGAGACAGGCATCCTTATAAGCAGGCTCTAGAGGTTCTTGATAGAAAATCAATTATATGGCTAGAAGGGAGATAAGATACCAAAATCACCAAAACCGTCCAGTTTTTAAATGGAACACATCACCACCAGGAAGTGTGGCATAAACATTTGACCAGTTCTTTGCACTTTAGCCAAACTCCAATATGCAGGTTTCCAGTTCATCAACACATATGGATAAACATTATAGGAGTTTACAGCCATTTTCACTTTACATGTGAAAACAGGATCTGAAGTGAAGTGATTTAAGAGAAAAACAAGAAGCCCAGCCACGTCACAAAATATTTGGGAGAGAATAAATGCCCCCATCCCCCATTAAGAATATTTCCTCCACATTTCCTACTGAAAGCTTGCAATCATCAACCCAATCACCCAGACCTGTATTAAAGGTTGCTAGGAAAATTATCTGGCCTACTGCAGAAAAAAAGGGTGGTAGAGGACAGCAGTGTACTCATGGGCTGCACCTCTTCTTTGGACTGAGAAAATACTGCCAAGGACAGCAGTTTAGTCCAACCATTGCTGAAGGATGCGAGTTATCAGAATGGGATTAGACAGCCATCCCCCAGTCTGCAGTCAGCAATAACATGGTTAGGGCTTGTTCCTTGATATTGACTTTTATGCCACAGAAACACTCACAAAAGAGGACAGGACCCAAGACAGTGTCTTATGGGACACCACTGGTAACTTTTTCTGTTTAGAACAAATACCCCCAACCACAATTGTATGGGTTCTGTCAGCCAGTCGGTTACCAATCCAAACTGTGTACAACTTAATATATGGAGAGTTCATCAATCTCAGCATTTTAAGAACAGTGTCAAAGAACTCAGCAAGGTCCAGATGAGCAATGGGGACTGTATACTCCTTACCCACAACCTAGGTCTTACATGGCTGAGTTGGAGTGCATCTAGGAATACAAGCTATAGCATTGTTTATTAGTTCAGCTACTATACATTCTGTAGCCTTGCAAACAACACTAGTGAGACTTGTAATTCCCATGGTCAATAGAGGGACTTCTTATGTAATTGTATCACAACTACCACTCTTCATACCAGGGACAACTAGTTGAGATACCCGGTTAGAAGAACTGACACAGGGGTTTTGATAGGTGGGACTGGACAATATCCCTAGAGGTCTGCTGAGAAGTGCAATGACCCATGAATAGTACTTTGGAAAGTGTCAAAAGAATTTGGTCCAAATTGACCTCAAGAGCAGGATCATGTGAAGAATGCAGGAGACTGACAGGGTGGTTACTCGATTGTAGTTAAGAGAATTTGTCTGCAATTATATTAAATATTTCTAATGGCACATCCTTTTAGATCTCCAAAGACATTAGTTCAGTTTCTAAAAGTTTCTTAACATAAGAGGCAGCCTTATGGTTGCTTTCCAAATTAGTTGCCATCCCTAGTTTGTCCATGGCCTTACAGTTCCCAGTGGTAAGTTTGAGACAGACACTTACCAGTTTAAATCCCTTTACGATGAATGCAGTGGACATCTTTTAGTGATGCCTAGGAGCCAGTTTGTTTATGTGGTAGTTCTACCATTTGTGTTTAATCCCAAATTTGCCATTATATTTATGCTGGACTGGTACAGATGCCGATGCATTTATCTAAGGAGGAGTACAATTTAGAGCAGTAGACAGCACCCTCAGTTTAAACGGTTTGCTCAGAAGCTGTATCATTTGTGAAATTAGTCAAGATCAGCTTTTGGAATAATCCGTGAATACAGAGGAGTTATTACAGCCACAAAGCAGACTTTTTTAAAAGGCAGCAAGATGATCACATTTGACTTGGGAGGAGGTAACAAGCACAGCTATGCAGCTGGGAGAAATGTTTGTGATAAGTTCAAGAGTTAACACCTCTGGTCACTGGGGGAAAACGATGGGCAACAAAATCTAGAAATTTCTGGGCATTTGTCATCAACAGTAGCCAACTGAAGTCACCCATAAAAAAAAAAAAAAAAAGGATTTGATTTGTTTAAACTTTTCTAACTGGTTAAGATATTCTGCAAGATTTGAAGGGGTCATAGAGGGTGATCTATGATGCAATGATTTTATTGAGCATAGCTACTACTCGCAGTTACAGATTTGTGATGTAAAATCTGGCGAGAGATAATGGAGCTATTACTATACCACCATAGTTTCTAGTGGCAGTGACCGCATTCATTGCGTTCCAAAATACAATGTCAGTCCCTACAATGGAACTATGTTTCTGCAATTACACAGATGCAGAGGTCGCTGAAATTAAGGAAGGCCTAGAGATCAGATTTTGTTATTAAAGCTTCTGATAGGACTACCTTAAAAAAAAAAACACACTCCAACCTCCATACTACTGAACAAGCTACAGAAAGTTAAAAACTAATACCAAATAGTATTCAGAGCTAGTCCACAACATTACTACATTCTCTCAGACTCAAAATAGCAAATATCTTAGCTAACAATTTTAGTGCAAATTTTACTCCACCCACAGTTAATACAACAGGTTCCACAATCCCAACCACTGCCTTTAAATTAATATGGATCAAAATTCTTAGCCCTTTCAAAAGCCAACACTTAATCCAGCAGCCCTCACATACCAGGGATCCTGGATTATTAGTGCCAAATATGGAACTTTAACCTATACTTAACCTCTTCAATCTAAGCTTCTCCACTGGTTACATTTCTGAAGCCTGGAAAACAGCCACTGCAATACCATTACGCAAGAGTGACCTAACCATGGACCCTGGTAACTATAGACCCATTAGTCTCACTAGCCTCATATGCAAAGCTATGGAGACCATTACCTCAGACTTCATTAATCTGGACATTGAAAGTTTTGCAGCATATCTAGACTTGCTGGGCCAAGACTTTTGACACTTTTCCCATACAGGTATTGACAGACTTGTAAATCTGACCTTGTATTATGCAATGGGCAGATAACTGGTTGTCTGACAGAACACATATGGTTAAAGTAGCAGGTGCTACTTCTGAAAGCAAAAAGTTAAAAGTAGAGTGCCACAGGGCTTAGTTTTGGGACCTCCCCATACTTTGCATGTCTTTCTCAGACCTTCAGGCCAGCACTTCTGGCTTACATTTAACTGAGCTTGCTGATGACTGTAAACAGAGTGCCGTTTTTTGAACTTCAGTTGACAACTGCTCCGAAATGGCTTGTACAGTGTTAATTTGGTGCAAGGACAATGTTCTCAAATCAACCAAAAATGTAGCATAGCTCATTTTGGTAAAGTAGTTTCATTTACTGTATAAGAGGGGTACCCCTTGAAATCAGACACTGTTGTAAGGGATCTGGGTACTCATGTTGATAATTTCTTATCATTTGACCATCACGTCTCCACAGTAGATAAAAATACTTTTTAAAAGGCATCTCCATTAGATCCTAAGAAGTCTTAATTCTTCTTTACCTTATCAGACCAATTATTAAATGCATTCCAAAAAAGTGCATGATATTTATCTAAATATAATCACAAAACTTGAGACACCTCAGAGTCATAACTAAAGTTCATATTAGGAGAGGCTGGCAGCACTTGTGCTATACTGTTGTCTCTTCTGTATATAGACAACTATGTAGGAGAGAATATCTAGCCTTTCATGTCATGAAAGATCCAACAATATTTGGTTTATTCCTTCACTGAACTAATGGTACATCAAATACCCCATTAAAGAACTAAACCTTCATCGGCAGATAACATGTCAGCATGATAGATTCATATCCAAATGTATCCCTCAACTCTAACTTCCACTACGTGTCAAGCAGAAAAGCACACTTGACACCCTCAAGCTAAACATATATAACTGGATGGGGAAACCTTTCCCCTCATAAGCTGTGACCATCAACCCCCCCTTTCTTCCTCGGAGCCATTCCATTCATTCCACTGACTTGCTACATGTCAAGAAGAATAGCACTATCTTTTCTTGCCCTCTGAGGCTAGATAAATTGAATATTTTTTGGGGGATAGGCCAACATTCTGCAGACCATTTCAGGCCTGGTGCTTACATTCTACAGTATCAAGAATGGAGTTTGCTCTGGGCTGAGCAATCTTCCAGAACCGAGAGTTAGATATGGCATCCATCCATCTTTGGATCACAGTTCACATATTCCAAGTGTCCTACTGAAGAAGGGCCAACATGGTTTGTTATAATTTTGGAAAGGGTATCGAGACAATATACAAGACACACATATTAAACATAAGCATGAGGGCATGAATCCATTTATGCAAAATATAATTTTAATTAAGCATTTAAAACTTAGACCATCATAAAAGAACCACTTGAAAAAAAGTCTTCCCACCTCTAACACTGATCAACCAACACTCTATTAATTTAGCTTCTTTTTTTCTTCTGATATAACATGCTACAGCTCTATTTCACAATTTTTTTATCCACCTGCTCTTCAAAAAAGCTTGCTTAGCTCAATCTCGTGAGACAGAGGGATGGCCCTAGATAAGCCATGGTCACTAGAGAAAATGGGTGGTGGTGGATAGGAGTGAGCAACAAATACCTACTTGTTTATGCTGGGGAGAGAGAGTGGTAGCTCAATTCAAAAACCAGTGTACAGACACACAGACACACACACACACACAGACACACACACACACACACACACACACAGACACAGACACACACACACAGACACACACACAGACACACACACAGACACACACACAGAGACACACACACAGACACACACACAGAGACACACACACAGAGACACACACACAGAGACACACACACACAGAGACACACACACACACACACACACACACACAGACACACACACACAGACACACACACACAGACACACACACAGACACACACACACACAGACACACACACAGACACACACACAGACACACACTTTCATTTTGTATAGAACTTATGGTTTATAAACCCGATTCAGTTTTCTTGTGGTTTTGGCCCCACACACAAACTTATCACAAGATGCTTCTATATAAGCAGCTGCTTTACTGTTCTGTCAAACCTATTTTAAAGGCCTAGCAGAACTATTAAGGTGCAATAGAAAATCAGTAGTGTCATTGCTACAAGTACCATTTGCCCTATCAAAAAAAGTTAAAAACTTTAAAAAATATTCAGTGCATACCTGTTCAGATGTTCTGTAAAAAGTGGTAAGACTGATGTCCTTGAAATATTTTTCAGATCTTCTTAAAGCCTTTGATCCCATGGCTCAGTACTGTGCATTACTAGTAAGAAAATCTAAGTGCAATGTTTTTACCACTTATTTTTGTTGCTACTGCCATCTGATGTCATAAGTTGGTACAAAGTGAGCAGTTCTGTGAGGATGTGAGATAGTGCCAGCTGTGCTAGATGGAGTAGGGCAGTGCATGTGTAACCTATGCCACCATAACGAGCTGAAGTATTATAAAGAATTGTGTGTCATTTGACTATCAAACTGATTTGTAAAGCTACTTGCATTAAAAAACAGTGGGTCCTGCTGGACAGAAAAGAAATGTATGACAGGCTGCATTGCTGTTAACTGCTGAAATGTATATAAGAGGGTACTGGAAAAGAAGGGGTTAAACAAAACTCAGCCCAGTTAACCTTCTGAAAAGTAAACCAAACTTAAATGACTTTGTTTAGGCCATAAAAATTCTATCCCACAGGTCTGAATGTAGCCAGAGACGCACTGTGAAAACCCATTCTGCAGGAAGGGAAGAAATGCTGGAATTGTTTAATACCTTCCAGACACTGTACGAAGCCTTAGCAAAGTTCTAGGTGTGTATCGGACCACATCTGTGCCAAATCCTGGCTCAGTTTCTAGTGAGGAGATTGATCAGGTGACCAGATGTGATGTCATCCGGTAGTCAGCACTGAAATTTTATTTAGATACTAGTGAGAGGTGTGACAGGAGCACTCTGCACTCTTTTTGGGAACCTGACAACAAAAGGCACTTTACTTCACCTTGGCTTGCTCTAGCAAGTAGGGAAAGTCGGTTAGGAAAATAGTTTGAGATTTAAAATGTTTTTTCTGTATCTGTCCAAGGCTTTCCATTTGTGGTGTTATTTCCATAATTGAAACGCTGGTGTTTATTGTAAATAGATACTAAAAATTAAAATGAATATTTATTAAATAAATCTAAACCTTTCATGGTTGCTGGTCTTAAAAATTATTTTAACCTTTGAGAGTACTTCCATTTATTTAGTGGTACTGCAGCTCCACATTCATTAAAGTCTTGCTGCTTGGCTTGGAAACACTACCATTTATTAAGTATTAATTTTACCAAGAGTAATTAGATACCTTAAAGTAGCTGGATGATAGCAGTGAATCTACCTTATAGTTTGGGTGGAGGTGGCAAAGCTGCGTCAGCCTTTCCCAGGTGTGTGTAAAAATCACATCTCAAAGAAAGTAAGTGTGCCAGCTACTTTGAACAAGGATACACAGCACCGAATTCACAGAGAGGGTGGACAAAGACTTGGAACACCCAGCTAAAGGACTTAACTCTATACCCGTGTCAGTGAGAGTCTTATTTGGGGCCTGGAGAGAATATCCAGCCATAGGGCTGGAGTGTGCACTCCGTGTGTGCTCTTAAGGAAACTTTACTTGGTGCAGAGAGCTGCATCTGAAAATTATGTGCGTCTTTCTCAGTGAACATTCTCCACTGGTGTCAGTAGTAAGGATCAAGGCTCCCACAGGAGGGATAATCACAAGTTCAATACCTCAAGGTATTGAACTGAAGCAAGTCTCATCATGCTAGAAAAAGTACAGAGATTCTCTAGGTTACTGAATCTCATCATTTACCCTGTGCATTGTGCAAAACTTACCTGCGGAATCAGTAGGGTAGCAGAGTCTGCTGTTCTATGGTCTAGAAACTCCACCTGTGCACCAAACCCAATACTGCTGACAGGGAGCCTGGTCTGATATACAAGTGGAGCTGAGCTGACATGACACTGCCCAGTGCAGGAGCTCCACCTACAAAGTGGCATGGACATTATACAAGCATTTTCCTCTTCCAAGATGAGGGCTAAGCTACAGGTCTACCAGGGAATTAAAGCTACAGGTCTACCAGGGAATTAAAGCTGGTTTAGAAAACAGGACACTGAGAGCCGTCCCCAGGAGTCTGGGGTCGGGTCACAGTACAGCAAACCATACTTGTGAATTGTTCTACGCTGTCCAATCACTGTCTCCTATAGCCTGCAGTACAGCTACACCTGTATATGGAAATTGGTACTGTAGGTAGTCTAGTGTACCACCAGGCACTGCCTGCAGTACCCAGTTACACACACAGGTGGAGCTTCTACCATAGCATGAAACCAGTTCAGTTCAATGAACATTTTTCATTCAAGCACTAATCCAGTCAATGTAGAACACACAGAAGCATAGTTTACTGCATCACTGTGGTGATTTGCATACTTTAGTTTTCTAATCATCCTGTGGTAACAGATTAATTGTTACAAAACTATACATCCAAGTTATTGCGTGCCAAGTATACACTTTACTAGGAAGGTTTTGTTTCATTTCCCTTGTTACTTTTTCTTTGAATACAAGACGCATTATAGTTGAACAGTGTTACATACCAAAACGCACACAATGTGTTGAAATCTCCACATACCTCTCAACCTTTTACAGCAAGAAATTTGGACAAAGGCTCAAAAATAGGGACAATTTTTAAAATATTGCTCTAACAAACTTAGAAGGTTCTGAAGGGTATGAAGTCTCAGACACAAATGTCTGTCATTTTCTAACTTCACTCTCTAATGATGACACCAACTTGCCAAAACACAATGAAAACTGGACCAAAATTACGAGGCAAAAATCTGGACATTCTGTGAAAAATTTGTACAGCTGAGAGGTCTGCAGACTACAGAAACATGCCTATCCAGTACAAGCTATTCATCCAGTTTCCAGTACAAGCTATTCATCCAGTTTATATCAAAATGCAGGACTACTTGAGTCAAAATCAGGAAGTACCCGACAGCTACACAAAAGACAGAAATACAAACAAGTTTATTAAACTTAACTATAGTTCTGATGAAGAAACTAAAAATGATACATGTCAAAATCAGAATGCCTATTTTACATAAGAGCACAATTGCTGCAAACAGCAAGAAAATATTTTATGCATGCTTTTTAAGCATACTAAGATTTTACTGCCTTTCCATCACTTCCACTAAACAAAAGTTGTCCTCCAGTGTCCACACCCTTTTGTTTACAAGAGGGAATGGTAAATAGTCCTAAAATAAAGAGTGGCCATTACTGTTATAATGCAGAGTTAATGTAACATGGAATGCAAGTTATGCGACAAATATAATGCTTCACTTGCAAGTTAAAATTTGAAAAAGCCACTAAATTCTGCCTCATGTTTCCCTAGGTCTCTAAATCTTAATCGGACATTAAAACATAGAAAAATAATGACCCAGAAGAGAGCTGGACAAACTGATCACAACTCAACCAACTAAATTAAAAGACTTGTAGAGTGCTTTCGCCCTGGTAACTGGACTTCATCAGAATGATTTGGATAAGTCCAGTTACCAGGATGAAAGAGCTCAATAAATCTTTTAATTAATTTGTTGAGATGTGGTCTGTTTGTCCAACTCTCTTCCAGATCATTATTTTTCTGTGCCTTGGTGTTATTGGACATCAGACATCTATTAGTGATTCAGCAATCCCAAAAGGCATGTCTCAGAAGCACAAATTGTACAGGCAGTAATGACAGTATAGGCAAAACAATTCACAGGGTACACGAAATGCAGTTTCAAAAGGCGTGAAGTACCTCCCAATAACAAAAGCTGTCTGCCTGCATTGTATTTGCTTTCAAGTCGAACAGTTCCTACCCTGCTCCAAAACAAACAGTCACTCTCTGAATTACTCCTCACTGAGCTGCTAGGTCATAAATTTAAGAGTTTTTCTTGTATATACAGAAGTTTGATACCCTGCTGTGTCAGTGTTGTTTATAAACCAAGGGGAAAGTACTATTAACTTGAAAAGTCTAACCTTAAAAATGACCCCTATAAATATTTCTGCAAAAATGACCCCCCTAAATATTTTTGCATTACGTGACGCCTGCAGTGCTGAAAAATTACATATTTTTTTCCAGAAAAATGCCAGCCATTTTTAGTGCTTCAGCAGTGCATTAATAAAGTCAACCTTGTCTTACGCAGCTTTTGCTTAAGACAAAGATGAACAAGATCAGGAAAGAGCCATGTTTAATTCAATGCCTGCATACCAGTGATGGCTAAGAGTGTGAATCAGACTAAAAGCACCAACAGAGGTCTTTTACAGGCGTTTGCATGCAAGTAGCTGACACTTCCTTTCAAAAATCAAGTGCTCAAAAATCAAGTGCTCAAACTCCCTAAAGCCCGATTGCCCTTCCACCAAACCCTATAAATTGTGTAATCCTACCAGAGCCCTAACTTTAACTGCTGAAACACCCACTTACTTCCCAACCAATCCTCACTCCATTCCTGCTTCCTAACCCTAAACATTCTTTCACTCCATAAACATAAAAGTTCCCTACCTGCTCCCTGACCATTCCCTGTTATACGAGTTAGAGAACAGGTGACTGTTTGCAACAGATATAAGGCACTCGAGTCACTGACTACTTAACAGTGGTTTTTGAGTTCTTGGGATTAGCAAGCCCATCTGAGACATCTTCTGCCTAGAGAGTGGAACATTTGATTGCAGTGTTTTGATGTCAAGTGTGAAGTACTCTCTCCATAAATTCCAAAACCCCTTCTCGAGCATTACTTAATGTACAGGTTTACACAGACATTAGCATTTGGGTGGGTGGGAGCACTCGAACGCAGGAGGAAGGTGTAGTACACCATCATGGTGATCTTTGTGTCCACATTAGTAACCAAGGGGTGGGATTGGATACCTTCATTAGAAATGTCCCAATTACCAAGACAACACAGGCACCTCCATGGCTAGAGGGTGCCATCACCCTGACAATAGTCTCTCACTCCACACTGGCACTCCCCAATAATGGAAACATGAATTTAGGACCACTGGGGCAATGATGGTAAGCAGGCATGTAAGGGTAATAACCTAGAAAACAAAAAATATATATATTAAATTTTCTGATTGAAAGATGGCCTTAAATATTAATGTGTGAAAATGTTCCACAAAGGGGAATGTGGATTGCACTAAGGGGGCGAGTTTCCTATGGAGGATATGGTCATGCCATATAAAATAATAGCCACTGTACTAGAGAACCAAGTACAGATTGCCATGGTATTGTAAAAACTGAAACACCAGCCAGTCTATCAGAGAAAGACGTAGGGAAGGTTTATGTTTCCCTTGAACAGTATTAGGGAAGAGCCCTGCTTCACATGGATGAGAAGCCCATTCCCAGAGAAGAAGTCTGAGACACATGCCTATCCCTCCCATGTGTCCTATTTATACCATAAGTAACATTTAAATCCCAAGTTAGAGTAGAGTAATTCTGATGCTATTTGCTTTGCAGATATGCAAAAGGTCCAGAATGGCATCCAAGGATGCTCAGTATGCCAGACATAGATCATTTTTAAACAGTCTGTAGGAAACAGGTGAGAGAGCGATGAGATTTGAGGCGATCTGCATAGGACATGCATTTTACATCCAGTATTCGTTCTGTGAATGTTCCATTTGTTGCATGTGCCTGGTCAGTTACATAACAAAAAAGGTTGTTGTGTTTAATGATGGGTCTGATAATGGCTGAATAAAGTAGAAAGAGGACTTCCAAGGACCTAGGTGCCATGTCCTGGATTATAACTTGAGCAACACAATTTCCTTACTTCCTTAGACAAATGTTGGTTAAAAGCAAAGTTACTTTCTACACACATAGCCAAATCTCTGTTCTTGTGTGTGCATTACTCTTCCTCTCCTTTTGGCTGCTGCCATTAGGGGTCACCACAGTGGAACACAGGTTTGCAGAATGAGTAGCAGAGTTTTAGTATCAAAATGTCAGCCTGGCACCCAGCCTTCCTCAGAAGGCACATCCATGTACACACACACACACCCCTAAAGCCAATTTAGAGTGCCTAATCCACTTACAGGATGTCTTTGGAATGTAAGAGGAAACCAGAGCACCCAGAGGAAACCCACAAGAATACAGGGAGGACATGGAGGACATGAGGACTCCACACAGAAGACACCCCAGCCGAGAATCAAACTGGAGAACCTCTTGCTGTGAGGTGACAAAGCTAAGCACTGCACCACTGTGCCACCCACATCTTATGGGTCCTTTATTGAGGAGATAATTTCATATGGTGGCCAACCTCTCAAAGGGAAATATTATGCAGTTCTTGGCACTGGATTTTAAACTGTGGCTTTGCACCAGTTCTTTGACTGTGCAATGCCCTCCTGTAAGATGTTGGTGTCTTTGGAGGAGTCTATGACTGCTCCTAGTTTTCAGTAGTCTCCAGACGTGGTCAGCCAGAGGTCCTCGACATCAGCCTTAACTTCCAAAAAGTAGAGGACCCAGCACAGAGCCATGAGGGACTGTTAAAGACTGGCCTCCTTGTTGAGGCCCCATCCTAACTTCCCGGATCCTACGAGCTCCATGGCTATCCAGCACATAACATAGGGGTTTATGCTTGTATCTCAGTGTTTGTTTACAGTACCCAAGTGGGGCATTGTATTAAATGTGTTAACTAGGTCAAGGTAGGTAGTATGCACTGTTTTGCCCTCATACATTACCCTGGTGCCCTTCTCAAAAAAGTCCACCAGGCTGAATAGGAATGACCTGTCCTTGACAATTTGTGTCCTTACTAATTTCCATGGCTTTGCATACGACACTAAATCAGACTTATGGGACTGTAGTTCCCAGGGTCTATTGATGGCCCACCTGTGTGCAGAGGATAACCATTTCAGTTCTATTTGCTTGGTACAAAGCCTGTCAGAAGGCCACTCTAGTGGTCCTAATAGTCATCGTTTCAGGAAATTTAGGAGGTATCCAGGGATATTATCAGGACCTGTTGATGCAGTGTTCTTGGACTTGCATTTAGGACTTCATCCCTAGTGAGAGTTGGGGGCAGGTGTCAGTGTTTGATGGTATTTCCTGGGAAAGAGAGGGAGGGATAAAGCTAGAGCTGAAATATGTCAGATTTGCTACATCTGCCTGCTGCATATCACGTCTGCACACTGTATTGTGTTGCCTTTGACGTTTCAGACATAGCTTAAGAAAGCTTTGCGGTGGTCCTTTGCTTGGGAGGACATATTTACCTCAACCTCTTAGTTGTTTTTGTTTAGATTTGATTACACTTTTTTTTTTCATGCTATACAGTGCTTCCACCAGGGTGTTTTTTGAGCTAGTTCTGGGATTACTTTTGAAGGACACATCTGTCTTTATGCATTTAGAAACATGGTTGTACAGGGCTTCTGTGAACAATTCCTCATAGGCTGCAGTGCTTCCAGGGTTTGGAAGGTTTTAAATTTTGACAGGTTATCACTTAATAGAGGCTTGCTTCAGAATAGTTCTAAAATGTTATGGGGTTAGCCTGTGTCAAATAATTTATTTTTATTATTAGGGAGACAGCTTTATGATATTACCTTACCAGAGAGGGTAAGGTCCACTGGAGGGGGGGGGGGTGCGGTACAGCACTCTCCCATGTTTTGAGAGTACATCTACACCTCTAGTGGGCATACAGACTATTTGCTCTAAGGTGTTTGTGTTTACAAATACCAGGAATCTCTGGGCCTATATGTATCCCAGTTTATATTGAGGTAGATAAAGTCACCCAAGAATAGGATGTTAGCTGAATTCTTACATAGTCAAACACGAGAAAGACGGCATATTGGATTTCACACAACCACTTAAAGATATACATGTGTTCACAAATGTAAAAGGGGAAGGGGGGAAATGGAGGATGGCCAGTTCCCTTCAGTAGATTGACTTTTCAGAAAATAAAATAAAAAAAAAAACTTTATATGGTTGAGATAAGATGACTTTCCAAAAATGTGATGCTTTCTGCAGATCGCAGTACAGCAGGGATTGGGGAGCTTACATTTCCCTACTGTAGTGCAATCTCAGAGTTTGTATGTATATGTATATGTATATGTATATGTATATATAATTTGCAGGGGGGGGGCAAGGGGGCTTGCCCCTTGCAAAAACAGATTTTTGTTGTTTTACTTTTCAATGTTATGTAACATTGATTATATGGTCTCAAACATATGCTGTTCAACATTCCAAATAAGGACCCAGGAGATGTCATAATGGTTATGGTGTTTAACTCACAGACACAAGATACAGGGTTTGATTCTTACCTTTGAAAGGAAATTTTGCTAGGTTTAAAATATAGTCAACATGGGCAGCTAGCATAGTACTTACCTACAAATCATATCTGAAATAAGAGAAGTATTTTTAGGACAAGAATCACTTCTCCATCTGTCATTAGTCATTTAACAATGCTATTTGAAGAACAGAGTATTAGCACTGAGCCATTAACAAGATATTTCCTGTAATCCAGGTTAAATCCTGCTGTATATTGTCTACTGTATGTCTCTGAGCAACTCTCTTAACCAGAGGGTGGTTTGAGGTAACTGTGCCAAGCTCCTCAATGGCCTAGACTGCAGGTCTAGTAACCACCCATGAGCCAAGAAATGAACAAAACTTGAAGCAGGTAAGTTGAAAATATGAACATCATCATCATAAATTAAGGACAAGATGTTTTTACATGTGTGGTGGTAAAAATAAGCCACCATGAGCTGTACTACAGGCAATCATTTGTAAAACTTTTGTTTTGACCGATTACTGGATTAGTCCAACTAGGCTTCTGGCCTGTTTTCACAGGAGACCCGAAGTGGTACTTGCACAAGGCACTGGGGAAATACCCCCTACTTTATAAATGCTGTGGCATCTTTCACATCCACCTGAGCCAACATCAACTCGAGATGGCATCTTACCTAAGAATGGTGTACTGATGTGTATTGCCCCATAATGCTGCACTGTTATCATCTGTACTGGAACATGAATACAAGCAACCGGTGTAGTAATAGAATCTACCTCTTCCAATTTTCTAGCATTAAAGACTGTGCTACCTGTTGAGTCACTGACAGTACACATCAGAACTAGACCCAACCCAAAGAACAGAGGGTGAGACAGACTGACCGAAAGAAACCGTACTTAAAATTTTAACAAAGCAATCAATCTAGAGATGAGCAATTCAATGACTGAGATGCAGTGCTTCAAGACAGCATTTGGGGGGGGGGGGTCCTATAGGTCCTAAATTGATTACAGACACACATGTCATCTATATCCAAGCACAGTAGCACTTGTGGAAAAGAAAAAAAATTTAACGAGCATATTGATATCATGATTGATGTGGCGGGCAAAAGTTTCCATTCTTGGCTTTTTCTAGGGTCTAAAGATGTCATGCTCATGCAGACAACAGTATCTAAACTTCCACAAAGGCAGGAGATGTTGCTGAAGTGTGAATATCACAGCACCTTCTCAAGTTCTAAATTAGCAAGTTACCTACAGAAACTGTACTGTACATGCTACATCCCGAATAGACAGTGAAAAAAACATTTTACACTACTGAAAGTGGTAAAGTGTATAATTTATCAAGTTGACATCATGGCCTGGAGGAATTCCATGAACTCTAGTCTGGGCACTAAATAAATCCATTGAAGAGAGAAATAAGGCAGACAACGTACTCCCCTTTCTATGGAAGGAGGTGTGGGAAGCATGTTTCAGAAGCACAGACAGCTGTAAGAAACATCTGCTTACAAAGCAGGGGAGGCTCGCTTCTTTAGAGCAACATCACTGGTGAAGGGAGCAGAGCGACTACCCTCACAGCACCCTTAGCACACCTACCTTTTGAGCTCTGCCCAGGATTGCCTATGTTACAAAAACAGCCTGGACCATTCTTCTCCCTGGTATAGTGTTACACAAGTCCTGATAGCTTAGAAACATTTTTCCCCTGGAGAAGTCAACTCACTCATGGAATGGTCATGCCAGGTATCATTCCTACAAACTGAAAGCCATAAGGAAGGCAAGGAGGGAGGAGGGACTGTAGGCTACAGGGAACAGAGGGTCTGGTTAGAAAAAAAAGCAGAAAAGTACATCTTCAATCTGGAGTGGTAGTATAATGCACTAAACAGTACACACAACTGCAGGTGTGCCTTAGAAGCAAGCCCACATGTAACCACAAAAGGTGGCTCTAGGCAACTAAAAGCAGCTTCAAACAATATGCTTGCTCTCACTGTATTTCTACTGCAATTGTCCACATAATTGGAATATCATCAAGAGCATTGCCTTGGGCTTAAAGAGCAGTCAGTCATTCACTAAAATCACAAGGACTGTAGAAGCCCAGTCAATGGGCAGTCTTTCAAGTTAAAACGGCTGCAGAAGTCTATTCAGCTGTCAGTCTAAAGTAAATCTGCATGACCAGCCAACTAGTAGGCAGTCATACACATACCACTTTCCTGTTCAGAGATGAATATTGTACTGTACAGGGGCCAGTCATTTTAATCATCTCCACAAAAGCAGACAGAGAAACATATGCAAATGCATTTTTTTTTTTGCAACTTTTAGAGACATGCCTGCATACAACTGCCTTATGGGACAGGTTGCATTTACAGATACGAATGCAAGTCTGTACCCGTTTCAGTACTGCATACAGCAAAACTCAAAATTACATTGGGTTCAACTTGGGAGAAACTTCTGGATATCATATTATGCTAATAAGTTCCTCTTATTTAGATTTAAGTGCCCATAAACAAAACTTGCAAAACTTCACCATCACATTCCCGGTCAACAAATGTTAAATAAAATAAATAAATTAAACATATGTGAAAAGAGGCCAAAAGAACAAGTCATTGAAGTGGGACTGTGGTAATCCTGCAAATGAAAATCCACAAATGCAACATCTATTGCATTTCTGTGATGTAGAAGGTCTTCTAGATTATCAAGGGCTACTTTCTTTCAATGATCAGATCATCAGGTATAGGAAGGCTGCTTAATTCTTTGATCAAATACCAAGGTGATCAAGAACAACACAGCACATACCCATATGGGTATTGGGACAGGATGGGGCAATGTTTTGCCTTTCACAAGGTAGACCATCTGAACGGGCACACAAGAAAGATATTCTCTGCATTTTACCTAGGAATGCCTCTAAGATGGAGGTGCACCACTGCACTGCACACAGAAAATGCTTTAAACCATCTATCCCTCCAGCTTGCCATAGCTTTCCAACTGCTCGGTGTTTCAATTTTTCCTCTCTTGTGAGCCTGGTATCACCCAGTTAGGGTTAGAACCCCAGTGGCACACCTCAACTGCTATTTTGGAGGAACATGCCTATTTTTAAGGCTGATTTAACCATGCATGCAATATCCTTATTTTTGGGAGGCATATCCCCATTTTCAAGCTTGATTTTCCCCTTCACACAATTTTCTGAATCTCTCTCATTCATAACATGTGAATTTTGAAGCTGTCTAGTACACAGAAAACCATGCTACATGGCCAAAATACTAGTGGCTACAATAATCTCACTTTTTCTGAAGCAAAAATGAAAATCGCCTTTATGGTAGGATTTTTGATACAGTTCATTAAACTCTACAGATTTTACACTGTCCCTTTGATAATGTCTTTATATTTTCCATTGTTTCTGGAACACT
Source organism: Protopterus annectens (assembly GCF_019279795.1). Classification (NCBI taxonomy): domain Eukaryota; kingdom Metazoa; phylum Chordata; order Ceratodontiformes; family Protopteridae; genus Protopterus; species Protopterus annectens. The sequence goes on along the minus strand of NC_056741.1, from coordinate 434,357,117 downwards.
TTTTTAAACTAGTGTTTCCAAGTACTACCCAACATTCCTACTGGAAGCAGAAAAGAGTTAATGGGCTGTCTGGTATTCAAACTGTATGCTAACTGGATGTCCAGATTTTTAAATAAATGTTCCTATGTTTCTCTTTTTAGCATCTGCGGGTTGAGAGGTACACAACACAATGGTCACCAGCAGGAAAGAAAAAAGGGAAGACAGTAGAGCAAATAAGAGGATATAACACAAGCCAGCAATATCACATAACTTCTGGTGTGCCAATGCAAGTTATACCCTGACTAGTTAAGGCTGATTGATGTTCAAACACAACATCAGTTACCTCTCACTCCCCAGGTATGCCAAACTCCTTGCAAACATGCTATGAGAGCACACACCCCACGAGGACAGGAGTGCTAAAAAGTTAAAAGAAGCCTCATCCTGCCTCTCAGAATGGATGAGCCAGTGGTTGCCTGCCCTTCGCACCCATCCTCACCTAGCATTTCCAGCACCTGAGCAACTAAAAGACATCCGAGTTGCAGTCAGAGCTCCATAGCTAATTTTATTCTTTAAAACCCTTAAAATATGTATTCTATATATAAATAAGCCTAATGCTAGTGAAGTGGTAAAATTCCAAAATAATCTAGGGCTTGAGCCTTCATTTGCCTACAGAGCAACTCTGAGCAAGTCCCTTAGTGCTCCCAGCAAAGTCTGAAAAGGATTAATACTTTACCCTAGTTACCAAAAATCACAGTTCATTATAACTCGTGGAATAAGGCGAGTTGCATTTGAATAGTTCTTCCCTTAATGAATGGTGGAAACAGCTACAGTCCAGATGGAAAGCACTGAAAATCACATCCATGTACTGTAATGAAGCACCTGACAAGGGTAAATATGATTCACTCCCAAGATGCATTGCAATGAGGAATCAATGCAAGTCCAGCTTTCAGTTAGCAAAGACAGCAACACTTCATTTCTAACACATTTTAAAGTCATGGTCCAGATTCAGAAAAATCATTTATTGAGATGCAATACTTATTTGGGAAGATATCAATATACAATGCTGGTACTTTAGCAAGCTAAGTGACCCCCCCCCCCCCGTCCCACACTGGCAACTTGATAACACACAGACTGCAAGTAGAACTGCATCTCAGTAGCTGCAGAGGGTATTCTACAGCAAGCACTGCAAGCAATGGCAAGCCACAGCGCAGTAGACCCACACTTGCAGCTCAGCAGTTCAAAAGAGCAACTTGTGCCAAGATGCAAAAGTTTGTCTTTAGCTCCTACATTTCTTTTATCACTCAAGACTAGAATACCTTACACTTTCCTGCAGCTTCACCTTAAAACAGCAAGCGCACTCACCCAGAGTCCTCTGCAATAATAGAGAAGCAGGGAATGAAAACATTCTCTGTGCTGGAGCAGTGCGCATTTGCTGTTAAGTTTACTGTGTCTTATTTGCTGCAGTAACTTACAATAAAAAGCTGCTGAGGGCACAGTATACTGTAAAATTTACAAGGTTGCCAGTCACTTTAGTTGCAATAAATAAAATGATAGAATCACACTGAGGCCATCTTGACAGCATTGCAATAAATAAAATGATAGAATCACACTGAGGCCATCTTGACAGCAAACATTCTATTAACAGAGGAGCAAACTATTTTCTTTTAAAAGGACTTGCATACCTCTTAACTGTCCAGATTTCTGCAGAATGTCCAGACATTAGCCTCATATTTTTGGTCTGATCCTCAAAAGGTTTGATTTTCTGGCAAATCAAAGGGATGATCGGAGGACTGAAGTCACTAAATAATGACATACATTTGAGTTTCAGACCAAATCCTTCAGAAAACATGTCAAACACAACTCCTTTACTCTGTGTTTATAAGAGCAGCATTTAAAATTGTTCCCTATTTTTGGGAACACGTCCCCCACTATGTCAGGCTTTGCCCATATTTCTAGCAATAAAAGTTTGAGACATATGAAGACTTGTCAGACAAAAGGCATTAAATTATAAGCCATGTTCTTTAGATGCAGTGCAACCTTCTATAACTTTTACCTACTAGCACTGTAAGGGAAAAGTTCTCGCTCATTTGTACTCTTGCTTAAGTAGTTCTTGTGGAAATAAATGTCCTTCATAATGTGAAGTTTGAGAAACTCTTACGATAAGACAAATGTATTTTTAGTAAAGCTTTCCTGAGCTATAGTCAGCTACATCAACCCATGGCATAAATGTAGCCATAAGCTTGTGAGAGCTGCATGTACAGAGCTTTATAGCATTGGGTGTGTCTGCTAGGAGCTTCAGGGTTACAGCTTAAACACTTTAATACGCAATCCTAGTTCTTATAGTCACCCAAATAAAAGTTTAGGCCAGTCTATAGCAGCTTTAGTATTTTGCACGTTGTGTTTTACATTTTGTTTTGTCTGGGGGGGGCATAAAGCAGCAATTTACACAGTTTCCTGCACTAAGAGCTAGAACAGGAACTAAAACAAGTCAGCCACGGAGGACACCAAGCAAAGATCACTTTAACCCTTTAGTGCTTCTGTATTTTTCTACTTTTGGATACTGAAGCTCAGGTTACTTGTTTTGAGTAGATCTTTGTCAAAAGATTTTGAGAAGAAAGCTTCTGAATCCCCATGAAAAACACTCACACAGAACAGAACTTATAACAACTCTAAAAATAATCTCATCCTTTCACTCGTATATGGCATAGCTTGGTGAAATTCCAAAATTTGCATCACTAAGGCCAGCCACTCCTCACACACAATGTGTTGTCTTTAACTGGGTTAAAACTTGTTAATGTAATTTTACTACAATACAGCTTGTGACAATTATATCAGCTTTCAAAAGAAAAGCAATAAATATACAGCCCATCTTAAAACTAACATTGATTTAAACAATTATAGAAACTTTGGAAAAAAAATAAAGATACACTATCAAAATTTTTAAACAAAAACCTGTCTTACCTTAGAAAAGCACTCTTGGTGATGAAGTTTTACGTTAGGAGAAGAGACGCTCTTCAACAAGTAACAGACAGTAAAATGTAAATGTGCAAAGCCTAAACTTGCCTTTCAGGGCGTGGAGTATCACTGTAAGAACAGCTTAGAAAACATGCAATTCATCAGGATGAGTCATACCATGCAGTTAAAATAAAGCTTCTGGGCATTAACGGGTCAGTAACTAGCTCCCTCCTTTTGGGTGGAGTAGAAGTAGATGTGAAATTTTAACATTTCAGACTAGGTAAAAAGAAAATTATCTTTCCCTCCCCCCCCACACACACACACATCCATCCACCCACCCACTGTACTTTAGATAGCAAATCATAACAGTTTATCCAGGTATGCTGTCTGCCTGTTGTTTAATGTTTTAGTTAAGTTTAAAGGGACAATCCCAGGGATTTTTTGTTTTGATCCAGCCTTTGTTTACTTTTCAAGTTTGCCTTTCTGGGCATGCTCACCTGTGGCTGAGGGGGGTAGGGGAAGTGTGCCTGCAGGAAGTTTCAAAGGAGTTAGCCACATTCCATCTCAAATTGCAGCTCTACTGACAACAGCTTTCCATGTGAGCCATTCATTGGTCTAATCTGTGCATTTTATCCATTCAGAAAAGTAGCCTTTCAGACATTTTACGACCAGACTGCTGCTGCTACTCTAGAAAGCACAGCAGTAATGCAATCCTTATAAAGGGGCATTATTTTGTTTCTAAAATCAGTTTCTTGCTAGACTATTTTGTTTACCTTTTAGTGTAATGTAAGTCACATATTCACACAGAGTCAGAATTTTCAGACAAGCTTGTGTGCATACTGCAGGATAAATTTCACAAACTTCACTGTTGGATGTTTATTATAGGAACTGCTTAGAATTTACAGTTTGTTGTTTTGTACTTCCCCTCCCCCCCAGAGACTATTAGTTGAATGACTGGTTTAGCATCAGCCTGAGATGCTATCTAGTCAAACTCAGACCTGCAGCCTTTGCAGCAGTGAAATTACATATTTAGTATGTGCTTGTTTTTTGTAAAACTTAGTGGAAAGCTTATCCCAACTTAGGCAATTGTATTTTCTGTTGTTTGCTTTTGTTTTATGTTTGTTGCTACATGCTTTTTTCCCTTCACTGGTGATTATTTGTCATATGTTCTGCAACAGTGTTGCTTATTAGTGCATGTACTCATACAGACACATTTCACAGGAAGCATTGCTTTGGACATTTTCGTCTTGGAAACAAATCCACTGAGTTGCAAATATCCTAAGATTCTAGAAGAATAAAATCTTACAATAAAAAAATAACATGTCAGACAACTGTGAAATTGAATCTTGTTACTGTACTAAAAGTATTTTCCCATTAGGTGACACCCTTCATGAATCACACGCAGTAACTGTCTGTATAATATGGATTCCATTCCACTGAATTTATTTTCTTTATCTTTCCTGCATTGTGGTGAAATGTTTGGATCTTTCACTCTTTTGCTGAATATCTGACTGCAGTAGAGTTACACTGGTTACCATTTAAAAGTTGAGGTAAATGTAGTCTCTCTATTTCCCTATCTGTGTGCATAAGCATGTATGAAATATGTAATCTAAGTTTATATTCATGTGGTTGTAAAACCACAGCCTTGCTATGTCTTACTGACTTGTAATTCAAGGCATTCTTGAATGTCAGTCAAATTTGTATATGCTGGATATTTAACTGTTGTTGTTTGTCTTTTGGCTTTTTCCTGGTAAGGGGTCGCCACAGCAGAACTCCGGTCCGCTAATGATTAGCAATAGATTTTTACGAAACGCCGAGATGCCAGCTCAATGCTCAACCTTCAACAACAGCACTCTCATTTACGCACGCATGTCTTTCGAATGCTACCCAACCATGGGGAGGACACGCAGACTCCACACAGAAAGCACTCCCAAGCCAAGCCAAGAATCGAACGAGAGAACCTCTTGCTGTGAGGTAACAACACTACCGCTGTACCACCACAGAATCATGCTGGATATTTAATAATGTGTGTATTTTATTAGACCTTTGTATGCAGCGACCTACTTGTTGTAGGCTGGATATGTAATAATGCGTGCATTTTATTAAACCTTTCTTTGCAGCGCACCTACTTGTTGTAGGCTGGATATGTAATAATGCGTGTATTCTATTAGGCCTTTGCATGCAGCGCACCTACTTGTTTTAAGGGTATACTTCAACTGTAATATTCGAATTCACATAACTTTTCTCAAACTTGCCTTTTTTGCAACTTAAATGGCTGTGTTGATGAGACCACTTACCCCCTTATCAAGATGGAAATAGATAATAATTTAAAGAAATAAATGCATATGCCATGTCATTATGTGTTTATCATATGCATTGCTTTGGTTGATTAAAATGGATTTGCTGTATATCTTTCTGTTGTTATAAATATATATATATATATATATATATATATATATATATATATATATATATATATATATATATATATATATATATATATATATATATATATATATATATATATGTGTGTGTGTGTGTGTGTGTTTTTATTTATTTTCTTATTTGACATTTGTTATCCAGGTTAGTAAACTGAGCCAAAGGCCCATTTCAGTGGAGACCCATAAAAAAAGGCTAAAAAAAAATGCACACACACACACACACACACACACACACACACACACACACACACACACACACCTGTCTCTGAATTTGTTTGTCTCTGTTTATATACACAGATGTACACACACCTGTGCATGTGGTGTGTTTGTGGATATATATACATGCAGACACTCATTCACTGTCATGCAGGAGGTATTTTGACTCAGGTGACAGTATAGCTGTTCCTTACAACATTCATGTCACTGACCCTTTATTGTTAGTTTTACAAGTAACAGTTTTTTTTCCATTCGTCATATGCCACTTGACAACAATATCAAAAGTGTGGCTCAGACTATAGAAACTACAGATCCATAAGCTTAACCAGCCTTATCTGTAAGGCCATGGAACAAATCATCATGAACCCTATAAATAAGGACATAGATGACCTCCATACCCTTAATCTGACACATTTGCTTTTGTCAAAGAGGTCATACCTGTTAAACCTGGTACACGTCTTCAAAAGCATCACCAAGGTGAGGCATAAATGAAGGCCAATCTGTGCACACAACCTACCTTGACTTAGCAAAGTCCTTCAATAAACTCCCACATTCGGGCATCACTGATAAACTCTCCCAGTTGAATATAAACTTTTATGTTGTCAGGTGGGTTGCTAACCATCTCACTTTCAGATAACTCAGTCAAAATTGGGGACTTTACCTCGACCAGCAGAGCTGTCAGCAGTGGGGGTCAGTGCTGTGCCCCCTATTGTTTAGGATATACTTCTCAGAACTTCAGGCCAAAACTGAGGGCTTGTGTCTAACTTTGCTGATGACTGCAAATTAGGTGTAATCATTTTATGCCCATAAGATGTCAATATACTTTTAAAAGGACTTACAGAAATGAATGATTGGTGTCAAAGCCATGGACTCAAACTCAATGCTAAAATATGCATTATCATCCCATTCTGTAAAAACGATATCCATGCAGACTACCATATAGATAATAATACCCTAAGTAACAACTCAGTACTGATAGAATTGGGAATGCAAGGTGACTGTAGCCTAATCTTTGACCACCATGTGTCTACTGTGGTAAGGAAAGCCGTCTACATTGCTCACCTCATTAGCAAAGGCATTGCCTCAAGAGCAAAACAGGTCATAACTCCCCTGTACTCGACCCTCATCAGGCCAATAACTGAGTACAATGCTCCCTTTGCACCTGGCACCTGCAGCAACTTGAGAGACCCCAGAGATTTCTAATCAAGAAAATTACAGGGTCTCCATCACATGTCATGCATTGACAGACTCAACTCATCATCACTGTACTCAGTAGCATACAGACTACTTAGAGAAGACTTGTGCCTGGCCTATAGAGCAATCTCAGATCCAAACCTAATTGAAATGCTGCATATCCGCAAGACTAATGGGATAAGGGTCACTTGCTCCAGGGACCTTTACCTGGCCTGCGACATAAATAGAACCTGCTGGAGAGACAGATATGTCTCTGAGTTTGCCTCATGAATAGGAAACCAGTTCACATCAAACAGAGCCCCTCTATGAGCCTGTTTATGTGTAGCCTGGATGACTGGATGGGAAACCATAAATTCCTTGCCAGGATTTCACCTATGATCCTCCTAGATATGTGCAGCCATTGTTAACTAAGATTTTGAGTTTAGGCTAGATCCTTTATATTGTGTTTCTCTAGTATTATATCGGGTACACATGGAAAGGCTCATAAAGACCTTTGGGTCAGTATCCTAGTAACCACCAATGAACCTATCAAGTAACAAGATTATTCTTTCCATCAGTCACCTAAGCTTTTAGAGGTCATAATCTTACTTGAGTTGGCACACTCTCATACTGCACTGGATTTTTTTTTCAGGATAACTGTTGCCATATTATTAAGAATTGGGTCGGGAGAGGTACTTAGGAGAAAGCAAGCTCAGCAGCAGGTGGCCAAGAGTAATTACATGTAAACATTAATTGCCACTACATAGTTGGAGTTATTCCTGGATATACAAACAGAAGGCAAACCAGGCACTCCCAACTGAAAATCGGAAAACAGATGTATAGTTCAGGCAGGGAGCAATCAACAAAAAAGGTGAGGTGAAGAATACTTGAACATTCTACACTATGTTGCTTTCACAGTGGGGTCAATTCAAGAGAGTGGCACTGGAAACAGCAGCAGTACCAGTGTGGATACAAATTCATTCACAGGAGCAGTGGATGTAATAGAAACAGCACCAGTACCAGTGTGGGTGCAAATTAATTCACAGTATCTGTGGACATACTGAAAACAGCACCATTACCAGTGTGGATACAAATTCATTCACAGTACAGTGGTTGTACGAGAATAACAGATAATTAACACCCACAGTAATGGTAATTAGATGGCTTACAGAAGGGTACTACAGCAGTTAGAGACACCAGGAAGGTGCCAGGTTGTCCAGTTGTGTGGCTCATAGCAGTAAAACAATGGAGGGCACACACTCTGCTACTGTTAGAGGCTGAATAAAACAAGTTGAAGGCAGCATTATACCTGGCAAGCTATCAGCTGGCTGTACAAAGCCATGGGGAGGCAGTGTGAGCCTTATGGGACAAACTCCAAAATACATGTCATCAGTAATACAACAGATTGCTTCGCATAGCCTGTAGTTTATCAGCCCTATGTAGACAATTTAGCTGGTCAAAATAAGAATATTCTAAGGATAAATAGGAGCAACTTATGACTGATCAGGGTGTGAAGCACCAGTGGCTGGCTCCAGCCTCAGGGGGCCACAGAATAGAATGTAGTGCAATGGGTACAATGTTACCAAACGCTGTGACTACAACAACGAAGTCCACTCACACAGTTTCGTCATAGAATGGCACTTAAGAAGGAGTAGTTTTCTGCCATGAGAAGGGTACCCTGTTTACCCAGCTTCAGGTGAGGCCTGTATTTAAGAAAACAGTGGAGTGATGAAGCTTATACCCCAAACATATAACCCACGCTCAGTTAGATTCCACACTCATTTAGCTTAGCGGCAACTTCTCATGTGCAGTGGGCAAGGACATCATGGGAGAACATCAAGAAATTAGGAAGATGGTAGTACAATGCTTTTGAAAGATAGCTTAAAAATAACCACTTTTACCACACCTAACATTGTTGTTTCTTATTTTCAGAAACTGGGTATTACCTGTAAGATACAGATCATACCTTTCAACAATACTTTGTTGACTGGAGATTCCTGCATGTTTGATCACCTGGAACCTTGTTCTTGCTCTTCCATGTGAATGGAAATACCTGTCTTGTATATCAGCTCCTGGAACATGCTGACATTACCTGCGATGTATTGTAGTATCAAAGGCATAACTTAAAATTTGAGTTAAAGCCCAAATTATGATATTTACACTGAGGCCATAAAGTTTGCTAAGCTGTACACTCTTCCACAACCCTTAATATTGCCTACTATTCATGGTGATACTTATATCAAGGCTTCAAATAGTATTTTTGAAATGTACAGTTCTTGCTCTGTATGCCATTCTTTAGCAGACAGATTGCTGTCCATCCATATGGTACATGGCCCATTCAACCTTGCTTGACCTCTAACAGCTATACAACATGCACACCACCATGAACACCAACAACAAAGACTGTAATCTTTTATAGACAGAAATGGAAAATGGCTGGCACAACAGATCTCTATCACAAGGAATCCTATACTTACTGAATAAAACTTCCTGTGCATGTCAAGCAATACTAGACATGGTCTGTATTCAGTAATATTCTGAATGAATAGCTTGGAAATCATAAATCCTCTCTGGGGTATAAAGCAAGGTACTTCTTAACCATGGAGCTTAGCTCACTCAATAGTGCTTGGGCTTAGCTGGTTATGTTTATTAATGGTTTTTTGAATTTCATGCCTACTATATACCGATAAACTTATCAAACGAATATACAGTTACCAGGTATCTTACAAATGTACATGCTGCACATAGAATATATATGCAGACAAAAACATCAGTTAATTGATGAATGTATTTCTATAAGCACTCTCATTTGAATGTCATTATATGGTTATTAATATAAACTACTGACCACACCAATTTTTATACTACCATGATTGTGCTACAGATACCTCAGAATTGCACATGCCCTGCACATCAACACTGACTGCATAGTTTAGCTTTGCACAGTGTGCTATTTTGCCTGTCTGAATACCCCCTACTGTGATTTATGTACTGTAAGACTACCAACTATATACACACATAACAAGGTATCTGTTAACAACCATTTGTTTGTTTCAATATGTAATAAAAACAACAAATAGATGTGCACTGTACTCTTCAAGGTACCAGGAATTAAAGTTAATCTCTGTTTGAAATCATTTAATGTTTTTCCCCTTATTTCTTTATTCAGCTGTTTGTTTGTGTACTTGTTAATTGCAAGTGGGAGGCTGAGAGACCCTTTTGAGTCACAACCTGAGCTCCATGGTGCAAGACATAAACAGAAACAGCAGTCTGAACATATAAGATGTTCCTGGTACCATACCTGGTTACTAGGCTATGGTCCCTGAGCAGCCATATCTCTACGCCACATCTAAGCCCATGTGCATGCAAGGCAGCAGCTGAAGTCCTTGTCCAACAGGGACACAGGTGGTATCCCATGGCTGTATGTGCTGTTAACCATCCAGCTGACCAGGTTATGCATGCAAAGGTGTAGGTATCTACCCTGCCTGATGTGGACAGGGTGCCCATCACACCACATGGTGATTGTGTTGGACAAACTTACTGCGTCACTTGTTTAGGCCCAGACCACACTGTCCCTCATTGTCGCTTCTGTGCTTTGTTCAATGCCAGAACTATCCATCGTCGGGCCCTTATTGTAGCCAGATATTTTCACTTACAGTACTCAAATTCCGATATGGCTTTTGTAAGCCATTCGACAGCAGATCTTCTGAAAAAACGTAAAGATAAATACAGACTGCACAGGTCCAAACCTACCAACGACGCTTACGTTAAGCTAGTAGTCAGTTCTCCGATACTCAATGAGGCACTTTCTCAGCCCCCGATGCCAGTTTCTGTTGATTCACAGGTTGCTACCGAGACCCTTTCAGAATCTGATATGCCGCAAAACACCTCTTTGTCTAAGGATCCTGCGGTCATCTCTACCTCAGTAAACAGGTTCTGGATGTTATCCATGATGTCATATGTCCTTACACCAGAAAGACTTATGCTGATAAATAGAAAAGGTTCTGCACCTGGATCCAGGATAAGGGAGCCAATATGGCACAGCCCTCCCTCCCTCTCATCCTGGATTACTTAGCTGACCTACTACACAGTGACCTCTCTTTATCCTCTATAAAAATTAACACCTCTGCTATTTCTGCTCATTTTCCCACTGAGCAGCCCCTTTTCTCACACCCTTTGATTAAACAGTTCCTAAGAGGGGCTAGCAACCTGAGGCCATCCAGAAGGGCACCAGCACCAGCTTGGGACCTTAACTGTGTATTGAAAAAGCGAACCCTTCCCCCTTTGGAACCAGCTGCTTCTGCAGAGCTAAAATTTCTCTCATGGAAGACAGTATTTCTTCTGGCCATCACTTCAGCCAGAATAGTCTCTGAGCTGCAAGCACTCATGGCTGTGGAACCCTTCATCATCTTCCATGCAGATAGGGTATCCCTCAGAACTAACCCATCCTTCATGCCCAATGTGGTGTCCAGTGTGGCTCTCAACCAATCCATTCATTTGTCCACCTTTTTTTTTCTAATCTCCAGAACAAGGGGGAAAGGATTCTTCACTCTCTAGATGTGCACAGACAGCTCAGATTATATCAAGACAGGACTAAATCCTTCAGAAAGTCTAATCAATTGCTGGTTAGATTTGCTACAGGGGCAGAAGGCCAAGCCATCTCCAAACAAACCATTTCCAAATGGATAGTACACTGCATCCATTTCTGCTACAAACAGCATGGTAAGCCTCCCCCCAAGGGGGTCAGGACACACTCCACCAGAGCAGCCTCAACTTCTGCAGCTTTCCTCAGAGGAGTCCCCATCAGGAACATCCTGGAGGCTACCACCTGGACATCTATTCACACTTTTAACAAGCATTTTCACCTGCCTCTCTTCTCCAAATCCAGCGCCAGGGTTTCCCTCTGCAGTCTTGCAGGGCATCCTAGCCAGCCCCTAGTTTCTTTCACTGCCTCCACCCTTTTCATCAGCTTTGTGAATCAACCCAAATGTGATGACTGCAACAGTGAAACACGAAGAACATAGTACAGTTGTGTACACTTACCATAACTGTAGATGTCTGAGTGCATTCACTGTTGCAGTCCTGGTTTCCCTCCCTCCATCTCCCTTTCTTCATTTTCTCCTTTTCTTACCATTCTAACTTGTTGTTCTCCTTTTCTTACAAGGGACATATTGGCATTTATTTTCCACTGGTGGGATTCTTCCACCAGAACCTGGCCTCTTACTTGGAGGCTCCAGACAGGTTAGGGCAAGAAAAACTGATGTAATGGTTTCAACTGCCTTCATTTATACTACTGTTGACTTGACATCAGTCCTCAAGTGACAGCAAACAATGCAGAAATACTAAGTTTCTGGTATTTGGGCCGACCGAGGGCTACCCTGGCAGGGATAACCCAAATGTGATGACTGCAACAGTGAATACACTTGAGCATCTACATTTATGGTAAGTGTACACAACTGTAATTTTTAACCTGTGCAGCAGTAATACTGGGTGCCTGGCAATCTCCTGTTAATGCGATAGGTCCTTTTGAGGGGTAAAGTTGGCATTGAATCTGTCTGCCAGTATATTGGCAATATCTGTTGGCTCGTTATAGGAGGTACCATTGTGGAGTAGCTCAGAGCAAATCTGGGTATTGCCATGGAGATTCTTTACAAAACTATAGAAGGCCTTGTGGTTGTCTTTATTATCTGCTGCTAGTCTGTTTTAATAACTAGTTTTAGAGGATTGGATGAGGGTTCCCAACTTTTTCTTGAGGCTGATAAGGGAGTTTTTCCAGTCTTGGGACTTCACCTTATTCCGTATCAGATTCCTCATTCTGTTGTAGAGTTTGTTTATGGCAGGGGGCCACCAGATTGGCTTGCGTTTTTTGGAGGAGAGTGTCTTGGTTCTATTGGGTATGGCGAGATCCATGCATTTGTGTATGTGTTTGTACAGTGCATTGGTGTATGATTTGGCGGTCATGCAACTATTCTTCATTTGCATGGGTGCCGTGAAGCTACCCACTTCTGTTTTTAGGAGCTCAAAGTTAGCTTTGGAGAAGTTTTTCATGACTGGTTACCTTTGCAGGGGGTGGGATGTATGCGGATTTCCAGGGTCATTAGTCTGTGGTCGGATCTAACCATGGAGGAGTTGACTATTGGTGTAGAACAATGGTCGCCCATGTTGGTAATAACCAGGTTGAGTATGTTGCTATCTTTAGTGTGGGTAAGACCGAGTTGGTCCAGGGCATTGGAATTAATGAATTCCAGGAAATTTTGGGCAAGTGTATTGTTACATGAGTAGTTTTCCCAGTTAATGGAGGGGTAGTTGAAGCCACCCAGTATGAGAGTGTTAGGTTGGACCTTAATATTCTCCAGGGTGCTTTGGAACTTGGAATGTGGGTCTTGGGACATGGTTGGGCACCTAAGGCAGGCTATGACCTGAATTGCTGTCTTACCCAATGTTAGCTATACCTGTAGTATCTCTGATGAGTTATGTTGGACTACCAGTCTGGAGCTGTGTGCACCCTTTATGAATATGGAAACACCACACCTTTTTGAGCTTCAGTCCAAGTTCTGCGGCCGAAAGGTGTGGAATGAGTTATAGCCTGGTAGTTCAGGGATACTTTCTGCTGCCTTAAACCAGGTCGTTGTTACAGCAAAAATGTTGATGCTCTCTATTTTAAGGAGTGCTTTGAGCGAGTGCATTTTGAGATTTAGACTTCTAGCATTGAGCAGCATGACCCTCAGATTGCCATTGTTTGTAGCAATTTCAGTGGTAATTTGGAATTTGGAACACCACCTAAAAAAGGCACTATAGGGGTGCCAAGAGCCTTGGCCAGTATCCGGAAGCCCAGGGGTGACAGATGCAGGCCATCTCTGGCAAAGCATTGGGGTCTGTCACTCACATCATCCAAGGCAGACAGCTAATGGATCCCCTTAGAATGGCACCAGAAACTTAGCCAATTGTTGAAATCAATCATTTTCTGCTTGTACTGTGGTATCATCCTGGGTGATGGTAGGATTCTGCTCACGGCTAGGGTCATAACCACCTGGGCTACATAATCCGAGAGCTCCTCCATGTCTCTTTTCAAGTAGTCCAGGGAAGTATGTCTCAGGTCATTCACACCCACATGTACAATGACAGAGTCATATTTGTACCTGTTGTTAAGGGTCCTGATGCGTGTGTTATGTGGTGTATCCCGGCACCTGAGAGGCAGCTGACTGTTACTTTCTCCTTATTCAACCTAGTGATTTGGACATAAGTCTGCCTCACTATCGAGTCACCTATGACTAGCATGTTGGGCATGCTGTTTTTCCTTAGGGGCTTTGTTTGAGTGGCACACTGTTTAGGAGAGTTATGTGTCTCATGATTAGTGTTGTGTTGTGGTGGTCGAGTGCATTTTCTGCCTTGTAGGTCTCTGCTGTTTGATTAGATTTTTACTGAGACCATCCACTTGCTGTTTGGGTACATTATGTGAAGGCAGTGCTGGTGTGTGTTCTGGAGGGCTATGTGTTCCATGTGGTGTGGTGCAAGTGTTGACCTTCTCCTCTTGACCAGTTACTCAGGTCTTGGCTGCAGAGTTTGTGGCTTCCAATTTGGATATACAAGTGCATCTCTCGCAATTCTGAGTGCTGGGAGGTAAGAGGAGAGGGTTGTCGGTGTACATGAGGCAGTTTCTACACTGTCTCAGGATGCCCAAGTTCACCACGTTAATAAAAGAAAGCACAGGAAACTGACCATTAGACATGCCTGGAGGGTGGGTATTAATAATAAGTGCTGGAGCTGTTTCCTTGTAGAATGGTTAGTGTTGGTAGCACTTTTGTGTGCCACAATAATTGCTGCAAGAAGTCTGGTAAAGTGCTAGACTAATAAGCTTTTAAAAGTGCAGGAGAAGAGAGAACTAGCAGATCTAAGGCAAAAATTGAAGAGCAGACTTTGGCACCACTCAGAAGCTTACAAACCGTCCTAGATACAGCAAATCTGTATCTGGACTAGACTAGTTACAGGAAAGGCAGCAAACAGGAGCGCAAACATGGGCTTTTAAATATGTTAAACATAGAAGGATGTCTCCATTTTTATTTAATTTTTATGTGCAATGGTGTTTTTAAACTATTGAGTGTATATTGCAGACATCTTACACTGCTGCACTTCATCAGCAAATTGTTTGCAGCAAAGTGTTACATTTGCTCTCAGTTGCAATTTACACTGTTTCACTGTAAAACTGTTACATTATATAAAAAAAAAAAAAAACTATTGATGCCTAGATATATCTTTAATTATGAGACAGTCAGTTAAAAAAACTATCCCCGGGATTCATGAACCTTGCGCCAGGCACACGCATAGCGTAGGCGTCACAACACCAAATATGTCCGCTGAGCGATTCAGGTACGATCCAATTCCACGTGCACTACCGGCGTGCGCCGGATCTGCACCGCCCCCGGCGTAGGTATGCTAAACACCCCATGTGCGGTGTTGCACCATGCAAATGAAGGCATATAGCGATCCACAAAGTGGCGCAGGCGTAGCATAAGGCCACGGCAATGTAAACCAAAAAAAACGGTTTACATTTTCCCAAACATAACATAGGAGTAACGGAAGACTGTCAGCCTCAGGTATCACACTGTTACCATATGCCAATGGCGAAATACACAGAGAATGTCAAAAGAAAACATGCACAACATGTAAAAAACAACATAAATGGTATGTCCACAGAAACTCACAGCAGAACCCCAGGACATGTGTGCGGAAGGTGCAAAACAATGAAATAATATGACAATGTTATAAAACAGCAGCGTAATACACAGCAGCTTCACAGCCATAATACACCATGGTATGCATGGAAAGCCACAACCACAGTGCAAGGGTTGCCAAGGACTCGCGGCAGTGTTCGGCATGGTAACTATGAATTAGTAGTCAATGCCATGCAAATGAGGCAGATAATACTGAATCGCAAAATCCCCGCCAGCGTAAGGCTGTACCAAACGGCGCAGCGGTAATACACTGAGGAGTGGCTCAGAGGGAATACATGTCACCTGCACAGGGGTGTGCCACTGTAGGAGGAAGCACATTGGAGCTCAGCAAACCTGGGCTGTACATTGCACATCACAGCTGCAGGACCGGCGTGTGGGGCAATAGTTGAGCTGAGAGCACACAATGCGCGCAGAGGTGCATGTACACGAGGATGCCTATGTTCCCTTAACCCAGTCATGTGACGCTCGCCCCGCAAACAACATCAGAAACAGTAAGGTGATGTTTCTGAATATGAGGAAATGCGGAAGAAGTGTAATTGGAGTAATAATGAGCAATCAACACTAATCAACCCACGAAGGCCAATCGGCGGCAGCTGGCAACTCTGCATGCAGAAACCTGCAAAACGGGATAGGGGAGGCATATGAATGCAAAAAAAGTAGGGGAGGTAGCAGATTGCAAAGAGTGAAGACCTGACACAGCAGAGCCAAGCAGACAGGCAGCACAATGGCGGCGGCACACAAAACGCACGATATGCCATGTCCCAGAAACTAAACATGACAGGGCTCTGCAGGATGCATGCCAGGAAATAGTAGGTACAACGTGCAGAAATAGTAAGGGAAGGTCGAAAGGTAATCCATTGCAGGCAAGAGTAATGCAACACCAAAGGCAACAGCGTTGCAGTGCCAACGGTAAAACACGGAAGATAACCCCCAGATACGGCCGTACAGACACACCCTATGACATCACCGGGTGCACAGCACAATAGTATAAAGTGTGAATACACACAACACACAGCCGTGTATTCCCAAACGCCGCACCATAGGTGTAAACACACGGGGAACTTTTAAAATGTACATGTTGGGTGCTGCCGTGGCTGTGATCCATCAGCATGTGTTAGAGACAGACGGTGTTGTGGAGGAGGGTGCCGACAACTACCGTAGGCCTCGGAGGAGAAGGAGAATGTTCAGACCAAGGGTAACCTACCAGGGGCTACAAGACCTGGAGATAGTAGAGCGTTACAGGGTGGATAGGGACACATTACAACAAATAGTGGAGCTGTGCCGGCCACACCTGAGAACAAGAAACAACAGAGGGGAACCCATCCCAGTGGACACAAAGGTATGTGTAAGCTTGCGAATACTGGCCACAGGTACCTTTCAAAGGCCAACTGGGGATATAATGGGCATCTCACAGGCATCAGCATCCAGGGTACTACACCAGTTTCTGGATGCCATGTTACCACATGCCAATGAGCATATATACTTCCCCAGATCTCAGCAGGATTTGGCTAGCAATATGCGCCACTTCCACCATGTGGCACAATACCTGGAGGTGCTGGGTGCGATAGACTGTACGCACATACAAATCAAGTCACCACCTGGGGAGCAGGGTAGACGCTACATAAACCGCAAGGGATTCCCCTCCATCAATTGCCAGGTTGTGTGCAATGCTCAGGGCATTATCATGGATGTGTGTGCTGGCAGCCCCGAAAGCTACCACGACTCCCATATCTGGCATGCCTCACAGCTGTACCAGGTATTCGCTGGGGGGACATCCCACAAGGCCACCTCGTGGGGGATGCTGGCTATGCACTGGAGCCGTGGATGATGACTCCCATCAGAAATGCACACACACACATGCAAGAACACCATAATGAGGCACACGCACAAACCAGAATAATCATAGAGCGTGTGTTTGGGATGCTGAAATCACGGTTCCGGTGCTTGGATACATCCGGTGGAGCCCTGCAGTACTCTCCAGGCACATGTGCCCACATATTCATAGTATGTGCCATGCTACATAATATGATCCTGCGGAAGCAGCTGCTGCAGGGACATAACGGTGAAGGGCCACAAAGCCCACCACAACTGCCAAGGCCAGTCCAGGCACAGAGAGTTCAGGACCAGGAACACACTGTGCCAGCCCCAGTAGGCAGACAGAGGCGTACCCAATATGCCTATGCCCTGGCAAAGAGGGAACGTATAGCACATACTCTGACAGCATAGGCCCCATGGACTGACACCTCCCTACCTGCACACACAGTGAAATGGATGGCACACAAACATGACCACCCGTAAAGTGTACCATATGGGTGGCCCCATGTGTGACTCCAACATAGGCAGCCCCCAAACACTGTACACCCAACAGCCAGTGGAGCATGGAACGCCAACACCCGAACAGTACGCGGGTCCTACAGCAGACGGCGTTGCTGTATGCTGCCACGTTCGCCGCAAGGTGTATACATATAAACATATATATATGTGTATATACATATATGTAGATAGATATAATTACATATATAGAAATATATGTACACATATACATATAAGTACTACAGTTAAGACAGAGAATCAGAGGGATGTAAGGTGACTGAGATGTAACACGCAATATCTGTACATAGTATACATAGTGAAACGACAATCTGAGTATCCGGGAGGTTCAACAGAAGAGGATACCGCCAACCATGGAATGGGCAACATACCGAAATGCATAACCGTGAGGCGGAAAGATCGCCAGACCACAGTACTGTAACAGTACATGCGCGGGTAATAGTATGATAATATGAGGGGAGAGGTAGACACTGCCGCCGGTGTCACGGCCCACGCAGGTACTGTGTGCAACCATCCCCATGAGTGCCGTAGTATGTGTACGTGTGCGGTGAGGGTGCCGTGTATGTTGCTGTGTGAGTGTAATGTGTGTGTCTCTGTAACATGTGTATGTTGGTGCCATGTTAGAGGCAGAGTGGACTAATATGTGTAGGCATACGGTACACTAGCCACAGGCATATGTACACCAGTAGTCCCAAAGTAGTAGTGAGAGCCCCACCCTGGCTAGGCGTGTTGTGACGTAGAACGATACAAAGTGACAATGTCCCAGATTGTAGCACAGGAATATACCCCACAGGAAATGGAAAGGACGTATGTAATACTCATGCCCGTATGTATGACACCGATATGTTAATAGCAAAATGATACGTTGGCAAAGTCACACAGCAATAGGTATGTACCGCAGAAATACGTATGTGCTACCCCAGTAGTGACCGTGGCCACGTATCGGCCCGTAAACACCGCTGTGTGTTCTACAAGTGTCAAACAAGCAATCCCCGTCTGAATAGGTGGCAACCACTGGCAAACAGGCCCTTCCAACAACAGGACCACAATGACTGTAGATATCTGGGACAGAATGACAAGGGATAGTCGTCACGTACAAACAACCGCTGATATACCACAGATGTGACGGAGGAATACATGCATCAAGCACACCCGCAGGCGATACCGACACCACATGACAACAACACACCTACAATCCCATACCAACAGACAATTAACTGTCAACTCTCCAGGTAGGGATGGAGCACACAGACAACTATACTGTGTATGTAGAGATGCAAGGCCCACAACCCGTATCCGTCACCTACAACCACAGATATCCCCCACCGTACATATTAAAGGAATACAAACCGTAATAGCAGCACAAACATACAGGCAGTCAATGACATCTGCATAACCGCAACATCTCACGTGGGAAACACAATCAAAGGCAGATGCATACTTGCATGAGTTGTTTAAAGGAATACAACAGCCATGTTACACATCCGAATGCAATACACCATCAACAGACGTAGTCAGGACAGGGACACCCACATGTCGACCCAAATACTATACCCTACACACACAATCCACGGCTAACATCACTGCGAAATATACCTGTCGCCACACATAGCAGCTGCAGTTACACATAACATAACACAATACAGACCATCTCCACGAAGGTAGGGCAAATAGCCAACGCCCAGGTGAGGAATCCAACCATACCCCAGTTACGACGCGTAATTTCCGAATGGAGTAGATGCACAGGTGATATGCACATAATTACTCACTGAGGAACAGCAATTGGTGGGATGAACCCACATGTTGCAGGTATCGACGGATATAAGGATGACTCTCAGGATATTCAAACCGTATGCTCATACCGAACCAGCAGTGTACAACCGAAAGCGAAATAAAAAGGAAAACCGATACACGGAACGAAACACGGAACGAAACACCGACAAGGTATGTAGAACACACGATATGTATGGTTGTGTAACGCATGATGTGTATGACGAAGCTGTACTGTATGGGAATGGTGTTTGTAAGTAATGACACTTGTCCATAATGCAGAGAGTGGTGGTATGCTATCCTGCTGAGCATACCAACGACTGCGGACACCGTGTGCACAGCAGTGGGTCATCATGTACACAGCCGAGACACCACAAGGGCTGCCACAGGGGGGCATTAGAGAGAACAATGCCAGACCACACACCGATGCTGGCAGTGGATGTCCAACAAGGTAGTGCCATAGCAGGGGATAGGACATGTATGTATACTGTCACAGCACGCATGTGTATGGGCATATACCGTCGATGTCATACGTAATGTGCGGCCGACATGCACGTATGCCCTGCAGTAGGGGATACTATGTCAACTATGTGTAAAGTAAAGCTGTCAGGGTGGATATGACAGACATTATACACAGTATCACAGGCATATCATGCATAACAGAGGTATCGCCTATTGGTATGTACAATAACAGGATACATATGGCCTGTAGGTATGGGACAGAGTAGTAGCATTATAGCCAGCCGAAATGGAAGGGACACCAAGTAACCATGCCCAAAGGATCTGTAGCAGTCGCACCATGGGCAACAATGAAGTCTGGCAGGTCCATGTGTAAACACATGTGCCGTGTACACAGTAGTGTCACCTCCCCATGGTAGTGTCCTTTGAACAACAGAGGCGGGTGTCAACTGCATGTCTACACAGTACTGCTGCTGTGGTGGTACCATGACTATGTGTCACCCAAACAGCAAGGGAGGTATCACATGAACAGTGCTACTGTGTGTCCCTGTGGGATGTGCACAGGACCTATGTTCCACAGCATGGTCTGTGTTGTGTCTGCGGAAGTAACACAGAAGCCCAGCCCATGCAGTGTGGCGTGTGTGCACATATCCATGAGCAGTCTGTTCACACTGCCCACCACAAATGTCATGTATGAGGAGTATATGCATCAGTAATGCAGAGGACATGGTCCGTGTCAGAGCAGAAGACACCCCTGCGTATGTGGTATGCAGATTTGTACAGATGTGTTTTCCGTATGTCTGCCGCATATGTAAACCATCCGAGCCTGGTACACATCGTGGCATGACAATGCTGTGCCATGTAAAGTTGTAGCTGTTGTGGAAGGTACACCATAAATGTGGTATTGTACCCTTGACCGTGTGTAGATGTGTGTATGCCACAGGTACAATGGCTACCTATGTACCAGCATCACACACAGTACAGATAGGTGTGGCCCTGCAGAAGGGTATCCATGCCACAGTGGAATACGGTAACCACAGGACCGTGTGGGGCATATGTGTGTACAGCAACCATGTACAATGTGATATGTATGTACGGGGCCAGTATCCATGTGATAGTCAGTGGGTGAATGTTGCTATGCAAAGGTGATGTGCATGCACCATGTGTCATGCATCCTGATGCCATGACACTCATATGATGTATCCGCCACACTGACACCCATATGGTTGGTATCGGTATGAGCTGGTGGAGCAATAATGGCGCCAGGTAAGTACGCGTGGGATATCTAGGCATGGACAGTACTCTGTGACAGCATGTTGTGTATGTAAGCAAATAGTGAACATGAGGGGCCCCATGACTGAGGACTGTGTAATGCCATATGTACCTGACATGTAGTAGGTACTATGATATGCTTGCACCACTGTGTGTCCTGTCCACGAGTCATATAGCATAACATCCTGAGACACAGTGTATGATGTGCAGGTGGATGTGTACGTTGCCAATACCAGAACATGGAATGGTGCTGAAGGGCAATGTGAGGACAACGTCTGATGTGTTGGCCTCTGTACCACCCCAACCGCCCATGCAATGGTATGACAGATGGCCAGCATGTGTATGTGGTGTGCTGTGGCACACACAAGCCCAACAAGGGTGCCAGGAAAGGCATGGAGGCCATCAATGTGTGCGGGAAGCACCTTCGTGAGGATGTGCCCCAGTGCCATTCAGAACGGTCCAGTCATGGGTGTATGACTGCAGTCCCACACGTGCAACGCAGTGCCACCCATGGGTAGTGCAAGAGATGCCGCTGCGCGGCGGTCAGGGTACACAATGTCCGACAACAGGCTAGCAGTGAATATAGCGGGCTGGTGCGGAGACATATACCAAACAGGTTGGTGGGACATAACAGCCAGGGACATCGGAAGGTGACATCGGGCCAGTGCCCCAGGACATAACGTGTGCATGTCAGTACCATGTATGTGTCCACAGGAACACTATGATGTCTATGTATGGATTGCGACCCTGTAGTGAGTGAGAGTGTGTATTGTTGGTAAGTACACCATCACCTGGCACGTTGCCAACATTATCTCGGTCTGCAATGCCTGGGTGACTATTGTATGTGACATCGAATGTGGATGTAGCCAAACAATACAGACATACCACCACACTGCCTGAGGCCCCACACCGCAATGTGCGGCAGTCATGTTTAGGTAGCTAGCCTTGGAGCATGTGATGGACCTCGAGGATCCACCATGGCTGACAAGTGATGCACCCCACACATGTGAATATACACCACCGTGCAACAGCCTGCACATGTGCTCGTACATCATATGTGCATGGAACATGACCACCACCATGGCATTTGTGAACAGCTCAGTACCGCCATGTCTCTGTGTGGAATAGCATGGTCTCTGCAATTGTGTACATGCTACGGAAGCGCACTGTGGTATGTGTCAGCATATGTATGTACACTGTCCATCTGTCGGGGTGTCATGCCATTAACAACTGCTGTCAGCAGACATCAGTAGTACTGGTTGTAGTACACATGTTCCGTGTATGCTGCGATGGGTGTGTTTCCAGGGTGTGGCTAGCAGGGCTGTGAAGCATATGTGTTCATCCACCAAAGGGGGGATAACCCCAGGTGAAACACACCAGACACATGGAGGTATTGTGCATGCTGAGGGTAGTGTAGGTATGGTATGTGTTGTGTAATGTGTCAGCCAGCTGGGCGGAGTGCATGCCTCAAGCATGTGTAGGTACATGTGTGTCTATTCTAGGGAAGTGTGGGTTGCTGTCAGCACATGGCAGTATCAGCTGTCTGAGGCCCAATGTACAGTATAACAACACAGACGGCATGTAACCTGTGGTGTACAATGTCAACTCTGTCACGTGTTACAATGTGTTTAGCGGTCACAAACATGGGTATCCACACATTGAGCACCTATGATGCATTGTGTTAGGCAACTATCCAGGATGTGTGCAAAACACTGTGTGATGTGTGATCCCCTCACCTGTGGGTGTTGCAGTCCAGGTATGTGCCTGGGAGGTACGATCCGTGTACAATCTGTACTCGCAGGCATGCTGCACAGAGCATGGAGGCAGGTCCCAGTCACTGCAGAGAAATGTGAGTGGTGCAATACTGTGTGTGCCTTGCTTGTGTGCAGCACAGTGGAAGATGCAAGCATTGTCCCACATGACCCCATGCCGTGCCTGCCTGTTACAGCCCTGCCGGAGACAGTTATGTGACACCGCCACAGAGGCAGTATAGCATGTGAAGATGTACATGTGTGCTCCACACCCCAGGCAGATGGCTGCAGGTCATGAATGCCACAGCAGTGTGGTCAACCAGGACTGTCATAGCGGTCAGATACCACATGCCTGTACAATAACAGTATGAGCATAGGCAACAGTTGCAGTGACACAGTAGGTCAATGTACAGTGTCCCTGTGTTCAGACCACTGCCTACTGTACACTTGGCTAGACACACACCCAGAGGGTAATGACACCGGTGAGCCATCGCATGTCCCAGTACACGTAGACTGTGTAATGCCATCACAGGGCGGTCACAATAACACTTTGTATGAGAGATATATTGTAACAGGTGATGTGTCATGTGTGCATATGTTGAGTTGCACAGCTGTTCACACATCCGCAACATATCAGTGCATGATGCCTAGTGTAACATGATGTGTGGAACTGCACTGTGATCCACAACAGGGTCATCCGAGACAGGTGTGTTGTGAATGGTGTAACCCATGGGTCTGCGGGATATACACTGGTGCTGTTGGCTGCCATGCTGGGGGCCACCAGAGGTGCCTACAGTGGTCATACAGACATACTGCACACATTGTTCTGGCAGGAATGTCCATTGTTGTAGATGATGTGTTACTACGTGAAGGTAGGTGTGTGTTGTGAATGTTACCCATCCAGATGTGACCATCAGGTGCAGTCATGGTTGTCGACAGCATCACACCCATCCACAGCTGTCAGCACCCTGTCCCCAGAATGGGTATCAGCCGCCCTCGCACTGTGTGACTAATGTGCAGATGGCGGAACACCTACTACTGGCTGGCTAACAGTGTCATCTAGGAAGGCTATGTGATGGCTGGAATACGCTGCTCTAATGTATAATGATGGTATCCCAATGAATTACATTGAATCACATATAGTAAGCCATGGCTGTCATGTAAACCGTGTACAACAATGACTGTGTGACAGACTCAAACAATGTGGAGCCATGTTGAACATGCACCCGTTAGAACACCAAATGAGGTATGTTGCACGTATTGATGTACAACTGTCAGCTATGGGCACAGCATGGATCCAGACGCACATCCCACACAGGCAGTACCGCTCCATGTTGGTAGGGGGGCATTGCACGAGTACATGTGACAGTTGCTGTACTGCCACATGTACTGCATATCCGTCATATAGGGGTAGCAGTGGTACGTGACTGTCGGACATGCCTGTACATATGACCATGTCCCACAGGATATGTGTTACGTGTGTACAACACCTGTTGTACCGTCATCAAGCTGTGAAGTGTATGGCTGCCAGTGTACCTGTGTGACATGTTGTGCAATGGGTGCAAAGGTACGCAGTAGCGCATTGCATGCCCACATGTCCCACACAGGTGCATAGCCTGAACATACAATACAAATAGGGTGTTGGATAATAGCAACCCACAAGAGGTGATGGGTACAGGTGGCAACCCACTACCACCTGTCCGGGTAAGGTGTGCATGTCCATGACACATTAGCACCTGAGATGTTAGCAGTACAGCTGTACAGGGCGGCATGCATATTTGATCACTAATACCCTTGCGTGTTCCACCACTGGCCTGTTGACAGACAGACACCAACACAATGTGCAGCATTGACATGTGCACAGCACATCACCGCTGGCTACAGTAGAACAGGGTTACTGTGTAGACATGTGCACAGAACATCTGCGCCAGCCACAGTCAAACACGGTATGTGTTGAACCCCACCGTCATTGTAGCCCATGCCACAGACAGATGTTCATGCATCTGTGTATATACGGCTGGGAATGTCCCTGGCCTAGCAGTATAGCTGTGTCAGTGTTGTGAACAACATACTGAATGGGCTGGGTGTGTGAGGTGTGCGTCATACGTGTATGGTCTGATGGATGATACCAGCAGTGCCCCCGCTATGTGAACATCCCTGTCCCCATAAATGGATACCTATGCTGTGCCCAACACCACGGTCCCTGTGGGAGGGATGGTGCTGTGCGGTGCACCCGCTGACATGGCAGTGGCAGCAGGCACTGGATGTAGACATATGTGGTACCCATGTCAGGCTGGGGTACCATCCATGTGCACGGGATATCATCGTGCGGGCACATACAGCACTGTGTTGAACAATATCACAGCACATAGCACCTGTCAGGGGTAATGTGTATGCATGGATGTGCGATACCAGCATGCACCATACACACCCCCACCAAGCAGCATGCTGCCTACCTTGCAGAAGGCCATTGTCCACACCATGATGATAGACATGCGTAATGTCCATATACCCATAGCAATGACATATGGAATGGACAGCCACCCTCCCAATACCAGTATCCCCCAGGTGGGACACATCCCTGTGCCATGTATGTGACATACCCTCCCATACCATGCAGCCCTATCCAGCAAGGCTGCACGTGCCATCACAGTCATACATGGTGCGATGGCCAAATGGCACTTGCACTATCAACTGTCCAGAGCAGTAATGTGGCACTGATGCACCTTGTGGTGTCACAGGTGCTGTGTGTTGGCGTGTACAACGTGCGAGCGCACATGCTATGTATGACCATCCCTGCTAATGTCATATGATTACACATTGTCCCATGTGTATCACATGTGCAATACAGGCGAGCCGTGGCAGGTTGTCCAACACCCATACAGTGCTGTGTAGATGTACATGGCACAACACATGCATGTACAGGTGTCCACGTGTATGTGTGCAGTGCCACCGCTGACGTCCATAATGGCTGCATCTGTGATGCCTAGCGACATATACACAGCATCCAGGTGAACAGTAGAACTGTGCGCACATCGCGACACGTGCCGACTGGTATGAACACAGGTGCAGGCAGGTACACATGTCCACAGCAGGTTACCATCTACATGGGGTGTGTACAGTGTGATGAGTTGACACATAGATATGATATGATACCCGCTGCATAACGGTGTGACAGGTGTGACAGCAACACGTCAGCTTTGTCAGTGTCATGATGCATTGCAGAGATTACTGTGCAGATGTCGTACATGTCATAGCAATGTATGTCCAGCGGTATGCCAGTACATCAGTGTAAATGTGACCTGTCACCATCATTATGTCTTACAGATAATGCCTCGTTCACGGCTGCCAGCCTTCAGCCGCCAGGAGGATGACGTAATCATACCGTTGCTCCATGACAACTATGACCTGCTATTCAGCCATGTTCCACAGGAAGCGCAGCAGCAGGATGACCTGTGGCAGGATATGCGCAGGAGGGTGAATGACGTGGGTGGCAACAACCGCACCTACCAGCAGATATGCCGACACTGCACGGACCTAATACGGCACGCGAAACAGCGTGCCGCCGCAATCACCAGAGAACAAGGTGGAACAGGTGGTGGGCCACCAACCCAGCCCCCACTCACACACACGGAGGAGCTCCTGGCCAGTCTG